>NW_020824862.1:600000-802788 GCF_003285875.2 Drosophila novamexicana | reverse complement strand
TGCGAAGCAGGCAGCCGTGGCACATGCAACAACGCTTTCACTGCCTCAGTTGCCTCAGCTGCCTGTTGGTACAAAATCCTAGCCAAAGATCAAAACGTGGGCGAGTGTTAGCATTCCCACGTTGCAGCTGCCGTCGTCGTCGTGGGGCTTGGTCAGCCATTAGTCACGCTCGGTTTTGTTTATCTGGCGCGTCGCATTCGCTCGAAATCGCAGCGCACATATAACATAGACATTGGCCGTTGTCTTTGCCAAAGAACAAATAAACAATCCGAAATATATGTGCGGCAATGTCCATAGATGTTGCCATGCCCAAACCCAATCCCAAACCCAATCCCGTTCCCGTTCCCGTTCCAGCTGCTGTCGAAGCGCATGTGTGTGTTGCCCTGGGGCTTATTATTATTGTTATTGGGGCCGCTGCCCGTTTGTTTGCATGGTTAAATAAGTCAGGCTAAGAGCCAAGTTAATGCCAACATCAGCAATAACAGCAACAAGTGCATTAGCTGAGAGCACTCGACTCTAAGATACCCTGTAATCAGCTACGCATTGCTGTTGGTATTCATCACGCTCCACACACTCGGGAAACTGATTTTTTTAATGTTCTTATAGTTTTAAATAGAATTTTTAGTGGTGCGAAGTATCCACGCATTCCATGCCAAATTTCGTTTATCTGGAGTCTTGATTCTTCGAAATGTGCTTTAAAATGCCATTTAGAAATCGATACTTATCGATTTTAGTACAATAGAGAAGTTGCGGAATCACCAAGCCAAAACTATAGATCTCGTAATCTTATAGAACACATGTACTTTAAAAATCATGCTATTGAAATCGATAGTTATCGATTGCTGGGTAATGGGGAAGAAGCAGCATGCCAAATATGCCGTTTCTTGATCACATAAGCTTTGAAGTACATTCAAATGTGAGTTTTAATATCGATATTTATCGATTTTACTTAACACAGATGCCACATTAAGTTGTTTTTAAATCTTTACAGTATGCTGAAAGGGAATGGAAATCCGAAAATCTATATTTATTGATTTTGGGACAGCTGGGAAGCTCACTGTCAGACGGCCTGAAGATACCCTTTTTCGACCATTTGTAATGGGTAGCGGGCACAACAACAACAGAAATGAACAGAGAGCATTGCCGCTTGTTGCTGCCGTGAGATATATGACTCCCGCTGCAACATCAACACTTCTTTGTTGTATGCCAAGCGGCATTTAAGCCGCCAAGGCAGCCAACAGATGCCAGTCTAAAATGGCCATAAAATTGTTTTGTACTTGGCATGGGAAGCGCAACCAAGGAAGTAACAGCTCGAGCCGAAGCCGGAGTCGTCGAGCCGTGTCCAATGCGCGTTCTGTGCAATTTACAATTAGTGCAAGTGAGAGGCGTCTATGTAGCTGGAGTAAGAGCTGGAGCTGGAGCTGGAGTAAGAGCTGGAGCTGGAGTAAGAGCTGAAGCAGGAGATGAAGCTGAAGCTGGAGCTGGAGTTGGAGCTGGAGTTAGAGCTGGAGCAGGAGCAGGAGCTGGAGTTAGAGCTGGAGCAGGAGCAGGAGCTGAAGCTAGAGCTGGAGCTGAAGCAGGAGCTGAAGCTGGACCTAGAGCTGGAGTTAGAGCTGAAGCAGGAGCTGAAGCTGGAGCTGGAGCTGGAGCAGGAGCTGAAGCTGAAGCAGGAGCTGAAGCTGGAGCCGGAGCAGGAGCTGAAGCTGGAGCCGGAGCTGGAGCAGGTGCTGATTGTTGTTAGCAACTCGAGCAACGGACGCTGGACCCATCTGCTTGAGATTCGGGCTTGGCCGGAAACCGGACGAGGTAAGCTGAAACATGTTAAACGCATCTCCAAACTTGTCACAGTTACTTAGGCAGATCTCGCATGCGCTGCGCCCATGATGACTGCGTCGGCCAAACATGCTGCGGCAGAGCACGACTCCCACCACAGCAGCTATTGATAGCAAACGTTTGAATGCAAATCGGGTTTAGCTGAGGGAGAAGGTACGTCTGGCCCACACACGGTGGCAAACCTGTCAAGTGGCATGATCGCAACAGCGGAAATGTCGTTTCGATTATGCTCGCGCAATATTCCACGCGCAACCGTGGAAAATTGGTGAAATGCCAGTGAATAAACATTTTTTGCTGGCACACACTTAAGAATCTTTAATCACAAGTCGTCGACTTTTGCAAAGTAATAACAGTTCAAGCTTGTTCTCAAATTTAATTTCTATATAAAATGAAAGCTGCTAAATAAGTAGCGCTATTGAAACCTCAAGAACGAGAATTGGGCGATATCCCAGAATTTTCCCAACGCTTTTTGAGGAACACAAAACTGACGTCTATCCATAGTTCCCGATACGCTCTTGCCAGCCCATAAAAATATCGACAGTAATATATGATGATAATCGCCATGATATTCATATTGCCATTCCCACCAAGATTTGCAGCTCGTGACCTCGATCCATGGCTGACCAGGCCCACACTCATCTGCCTGCGTTAATGTACAGGGTGTGCATAGCTGAAGCTCACCTACATTTGCAAGAACATGGATAGACTTGCGGATGGACGGAGGGACGGGCGGGCGGACGCATTCAACGAACAGTATCAGAAAGTGATCATAAATCTGTATAACCTGTATGTTGATTTTCACCAACTCGCTCGGCACATGCAGGTGTGCGTGTGTGTGTGTGTGTGTGTGCACTCAAAAAAAAATTGTTTTCTACATTTGAGCAAAAGAAAGAAAACTACAAAATGTGCTTGTTTTTTGTAGAAGAGATATACATACATATATGTGTAGTAGCACATTTGTTTGAGAGAAGATACTTTTCCGAACTTAAGAAAATTGTTCGAAAAGATACACAAATTCAGTTTCATGTGCGTGTGTGTGTGTGTGAGTGTATGTGTGAGTGTGTGTGTGTGTGTGTGTGTGTGTGTGAGTGTGTGTGTGTGAGTGTGTGTGTGTGTGTGTGAGTGTGTAGGCCAAGTTGTAGTCGCGTTCTGTATGCCCCCAAATATGAAAAGTGAATTTTTTGCGGCACTCGCTCCACTTCAGCCTTCGACTTGTACGCTTTTGTTTGTTGTTGTTGTTCTTGTTGTTGTTGTTGTTCTTGTTGTTGTTGTTGTTGTTGTTGTTGTTGTTGTTGTTGTTCTCTTCGCACTTTTGTCTTTGGGTCGCAGTTACTTGATTTTATTTTATTTAGTTTTGTGTGTTTTTTGCGCACTTGGCCTTAATTGCGCATGCGCGCGCACTTTCAATTCCTTTGGCTGATGACGCGGACGTTGCCACAGCTGCTGCTGGGCGGGTGGGAGGGGAGGGGGCTATGAGGCACGCAGGGCGAGGGGCGCACAAAACGTGCGGCAAATTAAAGCCGCAGCAAAAGTAGATTTGAAGCGCGACAATAATGATGCGGCACTGAAATATAATCATATTCATGCTGAGCAGGGGCTCAGGTGAGCAGCTGGGCAGGTGAGCAGCTGGGCAGGTGAGCAGCTGGGCAGGTGGGCAGGTGGGGTGTGGCCCAGGAGCAAGAAATTGAGGCGGGCGAATCCAAACGAAAATGGCACGAAACAAAAAAAAAACAAGCAGCGAACCGCTGTTTTGGCCCAGGCCCGGGCCCGGTCAAAAAGCAAGTTCATGGCAACAACAACAACAAGCGAGAAGCGAAGCTAAAAGAAGAAGCGAGCCAGAGAACACCGACAAGAGCATACCCTATTGAAACATTGTGTTAAATACATTTCATTATCGCCCATAATGATATATAGAAATCAAAATGTATATAAACTAGCAAACAGTTGTACTAAAGCGAATCAAGGGAGTACCCTTAATGTCATTAGCCCAGCTAGTCATATATATGTATGCATGTATGCATGTATGTATGCATGTATGTATGTATGGCTGACTGCGGGTTAAATCGAATTGGAATAGTTCAGCTACAGCAACTTGTCCATTCATGCGTAAACCCGCAAAGCCTGAATGAACATGTTTTGCTACCCTGATCTAATTGAAGTGTATCGAGAAAGAAAGAAAGAAAGAAAGAAAAAGAGCTTTAAGATTGTCTCTCGCATACAGATTTCTAGAGGCTGCCAGAGGCAGCGAGATGTTTTTATTATAAATTGTATATATTTGTTTTTTTTATATATATTTATTTATTTTTTGTTTTTTTGCCACTTTGGTAACAGGTTCGTCGTCGTTGTGGGGAAAAAGTCAAACGGCTCAATAATCGAAGACAGCTCCGAGTGCAAGTGCGAGTGCGACTCCAACTCCGACGACGGCTGGGCTCACTGGCAGCCGGATAAAATGAGGACAACAACAGCGACAACTTTAATGAGGTTATGTCTAGCTTGTTTGTGTCTGTGCAAATGCATGTATGTGTGTGCATCTGTGTATTTGCAACGGTGTTTGCCTATCTGTGTATATTACGGTGCCCATATCCATGTCCGTGTACACTACACACATATATACATATGCATACACGTGTATGTGTGTCAGCTGGGATAGGCCAGTTTTGGTCTTTTTGGTTTTTGGTTTTTGTTTTTCGTTTATCTTTTCGTTTTGTGGTTTTTGCTCAAATGCAGCCCCGAAACAAACATAAACAAAGCAAAAACAAAAAAAAACACAAATGCATTGCATATTTGCTTACCTCTTCCTTTGGTCGTAATGCCTGGTACGAGCACTCGTAATTGCTGTTGACTTTTGTTGCCTTGGCTGTTGTTATTAATGTTGCTGCATATTTTTGTTAGCTTACAGCAAAATTGCACAAATCATAAGATTACAAAAAAAAAAAAGCCAAAAAAAAATAATAATAAACAATCAAAACACCCAACAACTATAAAATATGCACAAAATTCAAATGCTTTTCACTTCACACTACAACGAAACCGAAAGAAAAAAAATAAACAAAAAAAAACCATCGATAACAAAAACAAATCGTGGCTTGAAAGCAGAAAAAACCGTTGCACGCCTGCGCTTTCAAAATTGTTTTGGCTAAGCTTTTTGTGCGACGCAGACGCAGCGCCAACTTTCATGTACGAGTGTTCAAAGCAAACTGACAACGGCGACGGCGACGACGATGGCGATGGCGATGGCGACGGCGACGACGACGGCTCCTCCAATTCGATTGCGACTGCGCCAATCACCGCTGCCGACGAGCAGCTCTGACTGTTTAGCCGTATTCCAGCTAGAAACGAACAAAGCGCGCAGTCGCCATAGATTGCATCTAGTCACAGTTGGGAAATTAAAGCTAAAAGCAAATATATTGCTCTTATTACATAATTGTTATAATGGCTGTAGGGCAATTTTTAATTTTGCAATTAGCGACACACAAACGTTTTCAGTTTTAAGAACTATGGCAACTCAATATAATTTTCCATATTTCAACTACGTACTGAATTGTTAAGGAATTTTTTGCTAAGCTGTAAAAACTTTTCATTTTACGGCTATCAAAGTTGACAGCACTGTTGCGCCTGCTCAATTCGCTTAGTCGGCGGCGTTGCCACTGCGCTGCAATTACACCGACCTATTCGCCGCGACCGCAGTCGTCGTTGCTCGCGGGCAGCGCGACGACGTCGCCGCCGCACTTTGCCGACTGATTAGCTGCCGATGCTGCCACAGTGGTCGCTGCCTTGCCTCAGTTAATTTCCTTCAATCTTTGCGGCTTTTTCGCATATGGGTTAGTGCTCAAACATGCATTACGTGTATACATAAGAATGCTTGTACGAATATTTACCTGTACAACTGTACATTCGTAATGGCCGTCCGCAAATTGACCCATAAAATTATAACGTGGATTTTGTTGTTTGAACATCGCTTTGCCTACGATAGATTGTCATAGTCCATATTCAGATTTTCAACAAAGACTTATTTATGTATGTATGTATGTATGTACATGTATACATATCAACACCCACACACAGCTCAACAGCAGTGAGCAGACTTTTTCGAAAGACTGTTGCGGCAGATTCACAGTACTTGCTTTCAGGAGAGATATGTATGGATACATGTATGCATGGATCGAAACGCTTCAATATCATTCGAAATATAATCACGATCTGGTCGTCGACGCCGAGTTCTTCGATTAGCATGCAAAAAGGTGGCCCCAGCGAGAATTGGCCAATAGAATTAAGGCTCGAATGGAAGATACTCGCATCACTGAGCTCTTAACTGATTTGATTTCTGCATTAAATATGTAAATGAAGTGTAATTTTATAAGAATTTGATGTGACCAGACCCCAACACAAAAGGCTGCAAATCGGTTCAAGCTGAACCGGTTCGAACCCGTTCACTAAACATTTGTCTAGACATATTTGGTAGATGTCAAGAGATAATAACTACAGTGTGTATGTATTATATATATATAATAATATTATTATTTAAAGCTTTCAGTAATAAAAACCAAGCTTTGAACATAAAAACTGGTTCATAAATGTGCAAAACCAGGTTCACGAACCGAGCGACTCGGTTCGAAAAGTGAACCGAATTGAAGTATTTGCAGCCCAGCAAGCAATATATTCTTTAAGATCTTACCTCACCTAACCTATTCAATGGAAAACTTACCGAATCCATAGATTGTTGATAATACAACAAGTGTCACAGAAGATAGAGTAAAAAAGTTTTGTTTTTGCGTTCGATTTTAATAACAGCACATTACAGAAGTCTGATCCTGTGAGCATCCTTTTACGCCCTAACCTCAAAAGCCTTATAGGTATACTCCTCGATGACTTTCATATTCTTAATGATGAACTCCTTAACGGCAGCCACGTATTCGGCTGCCGAGGCGATAACCTTTTTGAAGGCCTCTATCACCTTGCCCTCGCCCTGCAGCTGGCCCTTGTAGAGATCTTCGGAGACCCGGGTTATGTAGCCGCGTATTCCCAAGACTTTTGCCTGGGCGACGGCAAACAGTTCGAACGCCTCCTTTGGCACCTTGCCACGGACCTCAAAATCGCAGGCCATGATCTTTGGCTTGGCTTCGTGAGTTGCCATTTTGCCTGGCTCGAATCAATATTATAGTAGATGCTGTGAAACAATTTCGAAAGCCTGCTCCGAACTGAGCTAGGCTCCTAAGATTTCCCCTAAGTTTTAGCTAAAGCATGCCCGGACCTTGCTAAGCGGATAGGATCGGATCGAGGAATAAAAATGAAAACGACAAAAAATTCAAATTAAAATTTAAAAAAATAATCACTCGCACTTGCTGCTTAGTGTAAATTGGCACATAATATAATTATAACAAAAACAAAACGAAAATGAATTAAATTTAAATCACAACTCGGTTTCAAGTCTTTTTCGACATCAAGTCTCCGTCGAATGTAAGTCGTAGCTCAGTCTAAAAGCGATTTATCTCGACTTTGTTGTGCGTCGACTCCTCCCTTAGGACGGGTACCACGGTGCGGCTGGAGGGGTCACATGAGCAGGGGAGGGGGTTGGGCATAAAATGATTATAAATTAAATAAATTGCTTTATTAAATAGCAAAGACGGCGACGACAACAACAACAGATGACACGCACAGAAGACAATGCAACAAATAAGGTATTTAACATAAAAGAAAACACGTAGAACGCACCGACGCTAAAATACCCTTCACATCGACTTGATGTAAAACCCATATTATATTTAACACCCGAAAGATTCCACTTTCATTTCTTGGCTCAAGGAATCTTCCCCATATATTACAAGATTTGAGCATTATAATAAGACTTGGCAAGAATAATCCATATATATACATATATAGAGTGTGAATTTTTAATATAGCAAATATCCATTTATCCATTTTGAATACATTTATTGATTTAATTAAATGCTGTTAAAAAATTGTAAATTAAGAAAAGAAAAAACGAATCTTTGTTGCACAATTTGTTGTCAAACTACTTGAAAAACGTGTGAGGCTTGATTTTTGAAGTGGAATGGAAGGCAAATGTGAGTTGTTCTCAAGGGCAGGTGAGGCTAACGGCGGCTTGGCACGTGACGTCACGCGGCGTGTTTTGAAGCACTTTTCCCAGAAAGCTTTGAAAATTCGCTGCACGCAATTATGCGCAATTTCCATGCCACAAAATAGCGCGGAAAATTATTACATAAGACATGACCAGCTCCAGATTCAACAGATAGCAAGTGGCACATAAGCATAAACATGGACAAGTCTATATATATGTATATATAGCTATATATTTAATGGATTCCTGTTAACAGTTTTAAGATTCGTTTAAGCAAACACTTGTTCGTGCACAGCTGACTTTAACTTAGGTGCCATACGGATATACAATATATATAGATATATTTGACAGGTATACAAAAAAAAGTTGCGTATTAGCATTATATGTATATAGATGGGTGTACATGATATTCATATAGTTTACAGAAGATTCATTGTTCGCTTTATGACCCACACAGAAGCCATGAGAATTTCGGTTTCACAATAAAAAGACAAAAGAAAAAAAACAAAAAAGAACCCCTTGGTTTTGTAGGGGCTTACGTTCTGCAGATGGATAGCGTGTCCAGTAGAAAGACGGCGCCATTGATGATCATCAGGGAGCCGGCGGCGATGGCGTTGCGCTTGCGCTCCTTCAGGAAATCGTATTTATCATGCCACTCATCAATGACCAGGGCACCGGAGGCCACGAACAGAATGCAGCCCAGCAGCGAGATTAGGGCATTCAGCCGTTTCTCCACAACCGAATTGATCACGTGTCCTATGCGAAGAGAATTTGAGAGATTAGGGATTAGGGATTAGGAATGCATCATCTCGTATACTCACCGATCAGCAGCACGGCGCAGATGATTGTGTAGCCGCCAATGGTGCCGCAGACAATCAATGGACGCTTGCTCAGATCCTCGACAACCTCGTAGAGCACAACGCAGGCAATGGCAATGCCCTGGGATTATAAGAAAATATGTACAACAACAATTACTCAACTGTTTTGGGTTAATAAATGAAGCCTGCCTGCAGAACAGTTCAAATAAGCTTTTTATACCCTGAACCATGCTCGAGTTTGTTTCCGATAATCGATAACTTACTCCGTTTCCAAGCAATCGATAAAAATCGATATCGATATCAGGTTTTTTGGGCATTTTTGGTAAATAATATAGCTTCTTAAATAGAATATATATGCATTTGATGTTGGAAGAACAGGGTTCAGGGTATCCCCTAGTCGGGAGCTCCCAACTAGAGCCTCTTACTTGTTTATCTTGCAGCACTCTTGCACAAGATATTAAGATTAGATGAGACGTCTCCCTCTAAGTGAAGTCTATATCATATTGATCTTTAATAATAGCCGATCCGATATAGACAATCAAAGGCCCAATCAAATTGATTAGCATTACAGTTCGCAGTTGAATTCAGTTTTGGATCCGAACCGGAGCTCGTCTTGTAACGCATGGAACTAGACATCTCCGAGCCCATAAAGTATATATATTCCAGATCAGCCTAGATCAGCCTCCGTCCGTTCGTCCACCTGTCCGTCTATCTGTTTGCGGTATCGATTTTGATCGATTGCTTGGAAACGGGGCAAGTTATCGATTATCGAAAATAAATTCTTACTGCGCGGAGTCTAGGAGATCTCCCATACTCTCTCATACATACGGACGGATGGACGGACGGAGATACGGACATGGCTAGATCGATATATATTTATATTCTTTATGAGATCGGAGATGCTTTCTGCTGCCTGTTACTTGTATTTGCACAAAAGCAATGTACCCTTTTACCCATTTTCAATGTTTATAGGGTTCAAAACGATTCGGTTTAAAAAGCGGTTATCAGCAAAAATATAGACATATATATATTTTGAAATATCAACTTGAAAGATGTTAGCTTATATAGTTTAGCAAAATATGCAGCTGGCTTTCATGACTAATACTGGCCTCTATTATTTCTTATAAATGTGACCTATGTGATTCATCCCAAAGTGCGCTAGAAAAGTACATAAGCACGTTGAAATTGGTTTGGCTTCTGCAAGTTTTATTGGGCATGAAATATGACAAATGTGTCAGCGATAAAAATGGCGGCTGTGGCAAAGGCCAATACGCCCGAGGCCAAGATGGTGTTCTTTTCGCTGGCAATCTCGTAGCAGTTCATCCAGCGATCGAGTATGATGGCGCCGGTCGAGACGAAGAGCACACAGCCGGCGACCGTGAAGAGTATATCGATGCGCTTGTCCAGTTTGGCGCCCACCAGATGCCCTGCAATTGAAGCGGCAATTCAGGCTAACGGCCGCGGCACCACAATCAATCACATCATATTACCTATGATCAGGACACTGCAGATGATCAGATAGCCGGTCAGCGTTCCACAGACCAGCATCGCCTGGCTGCTGTAGCTGTGATCCGCCACGCCCTCAATCAAGATTATGATGCTGGCGGTGAAGATCTGCGACGAGGGCTCGAAACATGCATGAGATGCTTGTCGACGGACAATTGTGGAACAGAAGGCACATGGAAACGGACAGACACACGAGTTGGTACAGTAAACTCTAGGTGCAGGTGCATTCACAAACATTTTGATTTCTTGACACAAACTTGGAGCGGAAATATGGCATATAAATGGAAATTAGAAGACTATATAGAACTTTTCAATTGAACTTCTAGTTGAAGTAAGAGAACATAACATGGAAACCAGATTTAACATTGACTATACAAACACTTTGAGAAACCTATATTAGATAAGTTAAGTTCAAGGAGCAGCTTGCCTAAGAAATATAATATATAAATATATGGAAATTAGAAGACTATATAGAACTTTTCAATTGCACATCTGCTTGAAGTAAGAGAACATAACATTTAAACCAGATTTAGCATTGACTATACAAACACTTTAAGAAACCCATATTAGATAAGTTAAGTTCAAGGAGCAGCTTGGCTAAGTAAATAGGTAAGACTTAAGGACTTGAAGTTTTGTTAAATTGAAATGAAATTTTTGTACGGAAGCAGAATTAACAAGCGCATTTCCAACTTAAGCACTTAAAGTTGAGTGGCATTCAAATGTTATCAGAAGTCGTATTGCCTGTTGTCATTTAATATGGCAAAAGTCGACGGACTTAACGCTATACGGAATTGCCAACAGCGAGTGCTCGGAGTGCCTGGGTGAAGCCAATTTGCTTATCAAATATGGAAATAATTTAGATATCGATATGGCAAATGGGCGTAATATTAATGGGCAGCAGTGTCAACAAATGGAGCTAACTAGCTCTCTCTCTATATATATATATATATATATATATATGTGTGTGTGTAGGGAAGGGCTCTGGGGCAATCAATCAATTAGGAACGCCGTTAGACGCCGCTAATTGCCAGCTAAAAGGATGTGACACAGCAACATATCCTGTCGCGGCGCCCACACTCCGAACCGCCAATTGTTTGATTTGTAATGCGAGCTGCCAATAACAACAACAAAATATCATTAAGGTAGCATGTTTAGGGGCTTTGAGATAAAAAAAAAACAGAAAAAAAGCACAGGCTCATGGTCATATCGGACCAGATATATGTGTGTATCTATATTAGCGGCTTATTGTTTATGTCACGCCCATTAGCAGCAAATAAAATTGGCCAAAATGATGTCAATAATTACCAAATGTTGCGCACATTTGTTTGCATATGCCAGTCACATTCTACTTTATTTATTGCCCAATTGGCAAGAGACAAACAAAAGGTCGTCGCAAATGTTTCAATATGAAAACCGAAAATCCGGTCTCGAATTTCAGGCTTTGTTTTTTTTTTTATGAATTTCATGAATTTGTCTGCCAAATCGAATAGAAAGTTTCCTTCTAACAATTCTTACGTTTTTATAGTAATATAAGCAATTTTTTTTATGTTTTAGAAACTATTTTTTGGATATTTGGAAACATTTCTGTTATGCTTGACTTGTTTTAGAGTCTTTCTCTAATTTTTCTGATTTTAAATTAAAATTTTAAAATTTAATTATATTAATGAAACAATTATAATAATACTAATAATGACTAATTTAATGCAATAATAATAAAAAAAAAATAATAATAAATTAATAATAAATGTAATATTAATAATGATAGAAATGATAGTCATACAAAATATAATAAAATAATAATATAAATAATAACAAAATACGAAATTCGAATAATGACAATAAGAAAATTAAAATAATGTTAATAAAAATTATACTAATAAAACGAATACTAACAAATAAATAATAAGAAGAAGAAGAAGGCAAAGAAAATTATAATAATAATAACAATTGAAATAACAATAACAGTTAGTATTATTATTACTATGATCATAATGAATAATAACAATTGAAATAGCAATAACAATTATTACTATTGCAAGTATTATAATGTTCCTTACTTATTTATAAGCCTAACAAATTTTGGCAATTACCTAAATTAAAATGCCTCTAACGTATTTTGGCTTGGCCATCTGAGTTTATGGGCTCCTAAATATTTGATTACCAATTCATGAGACAAATTGCGTAAAAATATGAACTTGGGCCTTGCGACGGCCCATTTGATTACAATAAAAATAATGATTCATTTTGACATTGACTGAAAACGCGTTTCGAAACTTTCAAAAAAAACCCTAGCTTATTTATTTTTTTGTAATTAATTCAAGCAAATGCCAATAGTTAATTGTCCCACAAAATGTTCTTTAGCCCTGATTGTATATATCTTATATATATCTATCTATATAGATTTTTGGTCCAAACATAATTATTATCATGCGACCTAATAATGTTACAATTTGTTTATAATCAAATAATATTACAAATTTCAAGGCTGTGAAATAAATTAAAATACAATTTGTACATAAAGAATAACTTTATTTACAAATGTTTTACGAGGCACACCCAAAATATATTTTATGGGCCCGACAAAACTCGACCAGGCACATTTTCGGCTACTAACAAAAAACTAGAAAAAAAAGCTAGATGAATAAGAAAAAAACTGTTTTTAAATTAGAATAATTGTCTATTTAAGCCAATGATCCTTGAGGATCGGAAACTACGCAGAACTCTTTGGGTTCCATCTCCGAGCACATCTCGAATTATGCTTTTGAGTTTAGTTCAGACCAAGTTCGATTGAACGGGTCATTAAAATTAACTACTGAACTTATTCAATGATTCGTGAACTAAATCGGTCATTTACACGACGAACGATACATTCATGATACTCGTTCAGTCGTTCATGAACTCATATCAGCTCAGCCGTTCCTGAACGATACATTCTTTTGGGATGTTCAGTTCTTAATAAACATAAAAGATCACTTTTGATTTGACTGCATAACTAGGCGAATAGTACATGACCGACTGAATAGCTGAACGAGTGAACTAAATGACCGATTTAGTTCACGGCCAGAAAATGAACGAGTGAACTTATTCAGCAAATTGAACTAGAAAACCGCACTTTACTTTTGAGAGCATTCTATACAAATTATACTTTCGACAGCTTCCAAGTTATAGATAATCAGATTAACGAAAATTCAATGGCAAATGGAATTTATACAATTTGCATGTGTTTAAGATTTTTACTTGATTCGTTAACAATTGCCAGGCTGATGCATGCGAAGCCACAGACATTGGAAATTCCAGGTAATTACGCCTATTTGGCTGGCCAGGGTGAGGTCTGTTTATGGCCTAAATATAGCCGAGCAACTTGTACAAATGAAGCGCCGCCGTTTCGCACCATGCCCATACATCAATTTAATACAGAAATCAGGTGCGCTTTGTACATAGTTAAAGGCATTTAGCAATTAATTATACGACGCTGACACGCCACACTGACATTGGCCGAACGAGCTGAACGAGCTGAGCGACCCGGCGCGGCCATTTGTTAGGGCAAAAAACAACAAGTAAGAGGTTCTAGTCGGGAGCTCCCGACTAGGGGATACCCTGAACCCTGTTCTTCCAACTACAAACGCAAATATATATACTATTCTAGAAGCTACATGTCAAAAGAACAGAATTTCGATATCGATTTTTATCGATTACTTGGAAACGGGGCAAGTTATCACTTATCGGAAACAAACTCGATCTGCGCAGGCACTTGGAGCACCTACATCCAATTTCAAGTCTCCAGCTCTTATAGGTTCTGAGATCCTTGCATACGGACTGACGGACGGACGGACGGACAGACAGACAGACAGGCATGGCTAGATCGACTCGACAGTTGATGCTGATCAAGACTATATACTTTATGGGGCCGGAGATGCTTCCTTCTGCCAGTTACATACATTTGCACAAATACAATATACCCTTTTCAGCGTATAAAAAGAATGTATTGCCAATTGTGAAAGTAACAAATGCGCCAGTTAACACATTTATTAGCTCGTAAATAAATTGCTGAGTGTATTCAAAGATTTGTGTTTGTTTTTGTGTTTGTTTTTCGCCAAAAAGGAATGAACCTGAAGGCGGGGTCACACACTATACACGCCTCATATGTATGTATGTACATAATATCTAAGGCAAACAATCATTGCCGGCGCCTTATCTGCAACGCTTTGAGCTCTTACCCATGACCAGCGATCCATAAGCCAATAACAAACATTTGGCCCGAACGGCTCGGATGCGTCAGCACTGGCTGCTGCTGGTCAGCTCATTAAGCCAAATATACATATATATATATATATATATATATATATATATATATATGTGTGTGTGTACATATATAAATGAAAATTAACTATGCCACGCACACAGTTTTTTTTATTTTGTTTTAGTTTATTCAATGCAGCGCCCGCAGCTACAACCTTTGGCGCACATGGCGTATGCGTAATGTAAATCTTTTTGCGCTCGCACTTGCCATTATGACATCATCATCAACATCAACATCATCATCATCATCAACGGCAGCAGCAGCAGTTCGTGCGATTTGAGGCGCGTCTCGGTTTGATTTTAATTCATTTAATTAGTCAGCCAAAGCCTGTACACCTTTAAGGTGTGGTCATGGGCCGCAACACATGCAACACAATCACGTCCCAGCAGTACACACACACACACACACACACACATTGATCTAGCCATATGGCCATAAAGTTAGCTTGGATTAATATACAAGCACAATTAACCTTAAAAAAAAAAAGTATTGATCACATTATGATTCATTTCATGTCAACTTTTGTTTACGTACAGCATGAACAAGGAGAGCAGCAAGAACTATTCATTGCTGTAGACCGAATTCTGAATACACTCTTGACTCTTGAATTAAAAAACAACAAAGCATATAGATTAAGTTGCCATTCGATCTAAGCACATATCTCATGCCATTATTTACTCGCATAATGCCAGCTTTATAGTATATTTAGCTATATATTACCGTTATTTCGTGACAATAAACGTCTCAATTGCAAGTCAAGATTAAAATAGTTGGCAAATTATGTGTCAATGTCAATGCTCCATATTTAACTGTGATCCACTGACCCAGCTGATAAAATGGGAAGAGCAATCATGAAGTCATTCACGGATTTGTGCACAAAGGGGCATGCGTCATGTTGCAGTGTTGTGGAACGGCGTTATCAGAATGACTCGCGATCGAGTATAACGGGAATGCCAATAATGCACATGAATAATAAACAAAAAAACAACAGCTGATAAACTCCAGTGAAAACAAAAATGCAATGAGCATTTAAATATACATATGTATTTGTATGTATTCGAAATACAATTTGCCTATTATTATTAACAAATTGCACAAAAGGCAATCAACTAAATTTAAGCGCAATTGAAGCGCAAGTAACAACTAAATATGTACGTATGTGAATAAATCGTCAAAAATAAAGCAGTCTGCGTAACGGTGACATCATGGAGAGCATCATCTCGGCATTATTCGCCGGAAGTCATATCCATGAGAAACAAGCGACCAATTGTTTTGTTTGGGGGTTGATCTCAAGATCTGACTGAATATTAATGACATCATGCCCGGCTTCGGATAACAAAAGACAAATACGCAACAGCACGCATTAAAGAACTACGCAGTTAGTTGCCAGTGCTAATGCCATGAAAAAGGAAGCACACAACCAAAAGCAAAACAAAAAATACCAAAAACAGAACCTCAAATGAAGTCATGACCAACAATGAAAACGAGTCTGGCCAATGGGAACCGGTTTCTTGCTTCAAGGCAACTGGCGCAAGGGTAGAAATAAGAAGACAAAAAGTAAAGAAAAAGTAAATCAAAACAACGGCAACAAGCGGACTCGCTCAAAGTAAGTTGAAAGTGAGAATGGGGAAGGGGTGAAGAGTAAGACATAACGGGAGCAAAAGGGAGCAGCAGCCAATACAAGCACAAACGAGCGCAGATTTGTCTGCTACGAAGCGATAGATAGTCAAGACAACAACTGATGAGAAGGACTCAAAGCGTAGAGGCAGAGAGTCGCATAGATATAGATAGTCACACACAGAATACATGCATACGTATATGTATGTATGTATGCATGTATGCATGTACATATAGAATTGACACTGATCAGTATTGCACTTACCAGCTCGATGATCTTCAATAGCAAACGGTTGTTGAACTCCATGGTGTTTCCTTTATGACGTATTTACTTCGCTTTTGAAATGCTTTAGCTTTCGGTTAATTCCCACTCACGCTCGAACTGTGTGCACGTCTTGCCCAAACGCTGTGCGAAAACTGACTAAATCAAAGCAGCGCCAGCGCGCGCATCCAAAGCTCAGGCAACTTGGGCAGCGTCAATCGGTGACGGCGACGTTGACGGCAACGGCGGCAGCGACTGCGACTGCGGACAGCGACAATGCTATCGACGTTAACGACAGCAACTGGTGTATGCGTATTTATGGTTTGTGTGTACGCACACACACAAATACTCACACACAAATACTATTATTCTCATCAACATCAATAGCCAAATAATAACTCCTTACACATGTATGTATGTATGTAAGTAAGTAAATAAATTATGAATATGTGCGCAGATTATCAGGACTCTTTCCCAAAACTGATTAATAAACGTTAAAAATCCAAATTAAGGATTTTATTAAGGCTTGAAATGAAATAACTTAAATTTTTGGACACTTTTCAGATGTTTTCCTGTATGATTTGTGCTATTTATGCTATTATTTTGACTTTTTAAATATAGGAAAACTTTTTTGTTTTTTTTTCGATCTACTTCCTTCTCATTTTCAAATATCTGCGTAACATATCATAGAAGACGGACTCCACCATGTTCCCGCTATTGTATGCATGTATGTATGTATGCATGTATGCATGTATGTATGTATGCATGTATGCATGCATGTATGTATGCATATATGTATGCATTTATGTATGCATGGATGTATGCATGGATGTATGCATGGATGTATGCATGGATGTATGCATGGATGTATGCATGAATGTATGTATGCATGTATGTGTGCATGCATGTATGCATGTATGTATGTATGTATGCATGTATGTATACACGTATGTATGCATGTATGTATGTCTCTATATATAATACCGTTTGTCCTGACTGAGAGGGTGGAGATAAATTTTAGCCCGCAAATTATATATGAAAATATGTACCGCAATTTCATTGCTTCAATTAAACGTGAAATTAATTCAAATTAAAATTTTTACATTAAAGCTTAGAAAATATATTTTAATGTTTGTAATCAAAAACTAGGCTTATGGATGTGCAAACTAGCTTTACGAACCGAGTCGGAGCTGTAAACCGAAGCAACAAACATATTTTTCGGGCTTGCAGCTCCGAAAATAAACATAATTTTAAGAATTTGTGTTACTAACTAGTTTTTTTTGTCATTCTAATAAAAGTGTATCTTTGCTCTAACTTACTCACTTGCACTATCTCTCTCTCTCTCTCTCGTTCGCTCTCTACACACTTGTTCATTTGGCGATGCGAATGAATAAAAGCATATCACGCTCTCTCTCTCGCTCTTACACTCTTATTTATACATATCCTCAGGTTGTAGAATATTATTTTATTTACTATCGTACATTCCTTGTGAGGATGCTTCCAAATAGAACTTCTCGATGGAATTAGTTGATAAAAAAAAAATAAACATAAACATGACTTAAACAAAATGCAATAACTAATTACTAGCTAGCTTAATTATTTAGTTACGGCCATGCCAACATGCGCCATTGCGCGCTCGGCTTCAAATATGGACACAAACTGCGGCTCCAATGTGGAGAGAGCACGCCGGCTAAGCAGGGAAATGCTCTTGACCTCTCCATGATCCCGCTCGAAGGCAATGTATTCGAGCCAAACGCTCGGCTCTCGCTTGCCAAAATATGTGGTCATGAATTCGTAGCACATGCGCCAGGCTTTAATTGTGGATAAATCCTAAAACAAACGATATATAATGAATACGAAATGGATAAAGCAATAATAACCGACTTACCTTCAGTTTGGAGCTCTGTATGAGGTTGACCATCTCGCGATGCAACTGCAGCGACATGGGCGGCTGTTGCGCCAATTTGGCATATTCATCACGCGCTTTGGTCGGCGAATGCTCGTGCCACAGATAGCGCAAATAGCTGCAGCGCAGATCGGCAAATTCGGGCGAGGTCTCCTTGCAGGCCTGTGTATAAATGTCATTCAGTTGCCGCTTGGCCTGATTATCATTGCGCGCCCTATAATAGGCGATGACCATGTGCCAGAGGGAAAGGCCGGCGGCGCCCATCGTGCGGCGCACCTGGCTGAACAGCTTGTGAACGCTAGGCTCATCATCATTGCGGATATGGGCGGCTAGCAGGAGCTCATGCATGCGCAGCGATGCATCGTGCTGCAGTGCCTCGGTCAAAATGCGCACACAGGCCTCTCCGCCGTTATCGGTGCTACCCAGTATCATGCTTAACGTGGCATAATGCCTGGCATGCATCAGCTGAGAGCGATGGCCATCTTGCAGCGCACTCGCCAGGCACTGTTGGATAAAGGCGCGCTCCGATTTGTGATTTCTACTTAACGCCAGCATGGCGTCCAGATATAGGTTCCACATTTCCTGCGTCTGCAACTGCTGAACGGCCGCCTTGTAGACCGTCACGCAGAGTTCAATGCAACGCTTTTTCGATCGTGACTGAAACACTTGGACCGTGTCTGGACGCGTCTTTTTCTCACTCGGCTCAGCGTCGTCTTCGTTCTCCGCCATATTCATAAGATCACCCAAATGGAAGCCACGCAGCTCACGCTTTGCGAGCGCATCCCACAGCGCTGGCTCGCGTGAGAACTTTGTCTGTATATCATCGATAATGCGATGCTGTAGCCTGGCAGTGAGCTCTGCGTGATCCTCACAGCACTCGAGCAATTTGAGAAAGTAATCCAAATTTGTTATATTTGACAGGCTGTTGCGATAGACGGCCGCGACGCGCTCCATTTGTATGTCCTGCTCCGAGACCGTGTTGTCGCCCAAATCACGTTTGTTGTCCGCCACGGCTGCCTCCTTCAGCTGTATATTGAAGAAGCAACTGTTGAGCGCTTCGGAGGCGGGATGTCGCTGTAGACCACGCAACAGTATGTCCTGTACGCGCGCAATATTGGCACGATTGTATTCGTAGAGCCACAATGCGGCATTGATCCAAATCTGTGGATCACCGCCATGGTACTGCGGGGAGAACAATTCATTTTAACCGTTTCAGTTCTGACTCTTTCAGACTCGTTTGTCTGTTGACGAAAACTTACCGACAGCATCTTCTCGTATATGCCAGCCACCTCTTGTGGCGCAGATTTCTTGCTGAACTTGATGCAGTTATCCCATAGAGGCTGCTCGTGGGCAAACTTGTTGAGCATCTCCCTGTACATGCGCATTATCCGAGTGCAAATGGATGCTTTTAGGCCGTTTAGCTTGAGGCCGGTCAGTTTCTCCTTTTCGGTGAGTGCTTTGTGCATTGTTTTCTCGTACGCAATGAATTCCAAATAGTCGGACATGGCTATATGGCTTTTGGTTATATTTAAGAATAGGCGTTCGCGCTTGCGTACACATTCTCTGCAAATTAAACATTTGCACATAAAGTATTAGAATGCATATTTTAATTCGTGTTATTGCTTACCTGATTTGTTCCGGGGTAAATACTTGATAGTGCTTCATTTGCTCATATTCCGGCAGCAGCCGCTCCTGCATCTCTGCAATAAACTCGCCCATGTTGAATTACTATATTTTCTGCACAGGCAGTCTATTAAATTAATATTTAAAGTTTTTTCTTTTTATTTTATTTTTTTGCCGTCGCGCACGTTGTTCACATGCCGTTTCCAATCAGCTGTAGCACGTTTTGTCATCGATAGTTGTATGCAGCCCTGTTTCAATTTCGATATGCCAATGCGATATGTGATTTTTGGTTAATTTTTGCAGTTTGGTCACCCAAAATACCAAACTACTTAGCAACTGGTCACTTTTTTCAAACACAAAACTTTTAATTTACAGTAAATAAATAAAGTTTCCAAAAAACACAAACGCAAATTGCAATGGCCGAATTCTCAGTCGAGCGCGTAGAGGACAAACGCACAGTTAATGGTCGCACAGAATATTATTTAAAGTGGAAGGGGTATCCACGCAGTGAAAACACTTGGGAGCCGGTTGAAAATCTCGATTGTCCAGATTTAATAGCAACGTTTGAAGAATCATTAAAGAATAATAAAAAAGAGACTAAAAAACGCCTTTCCACATCGTCAACACCAGATTCGATACGAAGTAAGCGAAAATCATTCATGGAGGAAGATACCGACGAACAAAAGAAGTTGATTGGCTTTGATCGCGGCTTGGAGCCGTCAAAGATTCTTGGTGCGACCGACTCATCCGGATACCTTATGTTTCTGATGAAGTGGAAGGGTAGCGATCACGCCGATCTGGTGCCCGCCAAGCTGGCGAACGTCAAATGTCCACAAGTCGTTATACAATTTTACGAGGAACGTCTAACCTGGCACACTGGCAATGGCAATGGTAACGGCTCCGGTAGCGGATGTGGCAGTGCGCACGCCGCTGGAAGCGTTAGTACACCTGGCAGCACCGCTGACGCTAGTCCGAGCGGCAGCATCAACGATGAAAATATAAAACCCGACGCTGGCGCCGAATTAGGGAACGGAGACGCTGTCTAGCTTATTTCACAGAACTCGTTAAGCCAGCAAAAACAATGCCATGCAAAACTGCATGGATACACACAGATACAGACACACACACACACACACACAGGCACATGCTCGCTCCTACATTTTTACATACAAATAACATAGACATAATCATACATACATACATACATAGATATACATACAGGCATGTTCTTTATTGCGCCAACACAAACAAAACATAAGAAAAAAATTGAGCGTATTTCTAAAATAAAATAAGCATACATTTTAATATGTATAACTATAATAATAACAATGTTTCTTTATCTTAAGCCTAGTTTGTGTTTGTGTAGATTTACTAAATCCTTTTTGCGAACATAAACATTAAATACGATCTGGCAACGCCAATCGTCAATCGTGGGGGCAATCGATGTATTCGATAAGTTGCGCTGCCAAGCCGGCAAACTAGAAATAAAGCTGCTATAAATGCAAATGTTGTGCGTTTCAAATAAAATTCAATAAATAATGGCACAATCAAGCTCCATGAAGCTGCTTGGCGCACGCAACATGAGTTGCATTGTGGAGCGCATGGAGTGGAACAACAAAATGGATCTCATTGCATATGGCACCGAGAAAGGTAGGCAGCATCCAGCTGATGCGACGTCTTAGTTTTCTTACTTCCATAATTGATCTTAACATGCGCATGGATTTGTTTGCTGTAGGTGAGGTAATCATACAGCGGCTGAACTGGCAGAAAATCGTCACCTTTCCGACGCCCGGCGAGGATGTGCGAGTGCGTTCACTTAGCTGGCAAATGGATGAGACACTGTTGGCGGTCGGTTATAGCAATGGAAAGGTGGCGCTGCTGGATGCCGAAAGCGAAACCATAATATCGGGCCTAATCTACGATGATGACATCAAGAAGGTATACTTCAGCAAGGCGATCAACTGCAAGGAGAGCCTCGACAGCTACACATGCAATGCAAAGGACAAGCACAGACGGTATTTACCGAAACTGCCTCCGCTAACCAATATCGATCCGTGCCTGAAGACGCTCGATCAGAAGTCATTTCCCAAGGGCTCGCCCTGTTTTCTGGTGGTTATTATGCGCAGCGGTAAAGTGCATTTACTGCTCCTTGGCGCCCTGCAGGCGGGCAGCATTGATCTCACACAGCATGTACTAAATCCGGATCAATTCGATGTGTACGATGTGCGTCTCAATGGCGACTTTAATGCCATCTATGCACTACTTCGTGATGGCCAACAGCTGAAGCTGTTGCATTTTCATAATCAGGTTCTGCAGGATTCCATATCACCCATGCTGGAGCTGGCTTCCCACTGTGCCCACATACTAGAGACCAAAAAGTGAGTTCTTCTCGGCAGCGGCTATTATCACAACTAACTGCTCCAACCATTCATATATAGTTACATCAATGACACACAACAGTGCCTGACGGAAGCATGGGAGACGGTCCAACTGGAAATGGACAACAAGCTGACCAAGTATGCCAATTCGCAGGCATATGGCATGATATCGGCACACTTTCTGGAGCTGCTCGTATTCGGTTACGCCACCCTGGAGGTCGAGGAGTTTCTGTTCGAGTGAGTTAAGTCCCTACACTCAGTATACAGTGCTCATGGGCCCCGCCGCTTTGCTCTTCTCTTTTCACAATGCCACAGAACGTTGACGGAGAAGGGCTTCAAGAAGATAGCCAACTCAGTCGATCTGAGCCTCAACAATTTGCAGGGCCTGGTCTTCAAGCAGCTAAACGGAGCCGCCATTAACATGTTTTACTTTCTCAATACAATTGCGGGCTTTGGACGCATGACGCATTTCTTTGAGGTTTGTCTTGTTTGAAACGACGAAGTTAATCCCATTTAAATATAATGTTCCATCATAGGCACTCATCTCGCCGGATGTGGCCAGCGAGGCGATGCGCGCTTGCGGCTCCTATTTGCTGAAAGTCCATGAGCTGCAGCGCACGATTGACACGTTGGTTTATGACATGAAGCTGTTTCACTCTTGGATCATATTCACTATACTGCGCCTGTCCCATCAAGAGATACCCGATGATATGGTCTTTACCGGAAAGGAGAATGTTGCACTGGCTGAATTCTTTTGCGCCATGGAGCCCGATATCCCGGAACCCAGTGAGGGCGATGACGGCATTGAGGAGAAACCGGCAACAGCGTCTGGCATAGCAGGAGAGGATTCGTCTGGTGATGCCAGTCCAAGTCCGACGCTAACCCCGCGCAGTAAATTCAATTTGGAGCGCGTTGGCCAATATCTGGAGAATTCATATCTAACCCAGCTGCAGACAGTGAACCCAGACGAACTCTGGCCACGCCTGCTAGCCGAAAACGAATGCCTGGCGCAGTGCAACCTGTTTGTGCCACATGACAAGAAATTGTCACTGATACAGCAGCGCGACAAAATGTTTAACGCCATCGACGCAGTGTTCCATAAGCCCACGGAAAGCATTAGTGCCAGCTTCAAGCTGAGCACAGCTGTGATATGCAGTGATCTGCAACAGTATCCGAACGAATCTGCCGCTGACCCGGAACAGCAATCCAATTATGATTTTGTTAATTGCAGCTACCATGTGCACGAGGCGACCAAATGTGATATGCTGGCGTTGACAATCAGCCTACAAGAAGCCATGGTGTTGGAATTCAGTCGCGGCGATGATTACTTGTTGCGCTGCACGCGCGTACATCTGCAGCCTGGCCCGATCACGCCTCAGCTGCAGGAGGACTACTACAATCTGCGCTTTGTCGATCTCCAATTCTACAACGAATCCTCCATATCCATGCTGGCGCAGACGTCAACGCCTGCCACCGGTATACGTCCACACAGCTATTTTGTGCAGTTCTCGTTGAGCGCATCGCGCAATCACTGCACACAGCATCAGTTGGCACCCCTCATGAAGCTACCGGAGGCGACGGTGACGCACAGCGTCCACGATATACCGGATGCGGCCACATTTAAAGGCCTCGACGGTGTCTGTGAAATGTTGGCCGTCTCCGGTAGCCGCAAGGTGGCCACCGTTCTATCTGATCGCCGGCGCAAGATGACCATATACGAAATGGAGATAGAGGAGGAGGAGGATGACACGGAAATGTCCCAAGCGTCGTTCCTAGAGATCAGCAAAGAGTCTGTGCTGGCCACCTGCTCCAACGAAGCGGATAAAGCAGACACGTAGTATTAACCAGCCAGTGAATGGTTGGGGCAATACAAAATAAAAACAACTCGTTTTAATCGTTAAATCAATCTAAATTTCCAATCAAATTTTCCAACAGTGAAATTTCATTCGATTTTCATAATTTTTTGCTCCATTTGTTTTTCTTGTTACTACACTTTACTTAGCAAAGAAATAGTTAAGTATATTATAATTATAAAATACATGTATGTACAAAATTCAAAACAAGCGGTTCACGTACCACGTGCTGAGTCTTAATTAAACTTTATGCAACAAAATGCTGTAACATTTAACTTTGAGCCACGAAAATGTAAATTAACTAATCTAAACTAAGGCCCAAAACAGACCATCAACCAATTACCCTTCCAAAAAGAAAAGAACAAAAATCAGGCAATCGTTTCGAGTGAGAGAAAACTAGTGCTTAATTGTTACAATTTGGATCCATAAACCAATATATATATATATAGAAATCTGTAGCCAGACATAAGAAGTTCACTTGGCTCAAACGTGTGTTTAGCTAGAATATAGTTAACCTGATCTTGGCATAATAGTTTATATATATATATATAATGCATACACCCAGCATGTCTGAAGCTAGCTACTCATCTATCCCGCTCGCACATCACCTTCTTGCTGCTGTTGCAAAAGTGAAGCTACATTTTGGTATTTGGCTGGGATATGCGGTTCAGGTTCGATTGTTGGCCAAGTGTCGTATGGGCTTTTGGGAGCAACTGAACTAACTGATTTCGTACTGATATGCATCATCTGAATCCTCGTCGCTGGACATGTCGCGTTTGCGTCTCCGCTGCTCGCGTTTGCTCAGCTTTTTGGCTGGCTGTAGAGGTGCGGCCGCAGCCGTCGCTGTTGTCACCTCTGGCTCATCTTTCTCCTCGGGCACTGCAGCCTCCTCATCAATAGTGGACGTCTCAGGCTCAGCCTCAGCTTCTTCTTCCTCGGCTTTCTTCTGTGTCTTGACCAGTTCGCACAAGTATTTGTAGCGCACCAAGCACTCTTCCTTGGTCTTTTCCGGCACACTGTTGGCAATCTTTTGCCAACGATCGCCGCCGGCGGTTTTTCTATATTTAACGATGGCCGCCTCCAGAGCGCGCTGCTGTTCCTGGCTCCAGTTGGTCTCTGGTATAAGCATGCTCTTCTCATTGCCAGTTGGTGGGCCCTTTTTGCTCTTCTCCTTGCGCACCGCCTCCTGGGACTCCTGGACTATGTTCTCGGCAACGCTTTCCGTTTGTCCTGGTATCCGATAGCCGTTCTCCTTCATTTTGGCCGCCATGAATGTCACCTCTTGGACGGTGCGATTCATGGACTCGGCTATGGTATTCCAGCGACTGCCAGCACCGCCCGGATATTTCTTTACAAGCCTGATAAGTTCCGTCAGATCCTCGTCTGTCCAAAAGCCGCCGCTAACCGTAGTCTTTAAACGCAGTTGAAAAAAAAAACATTTAAGCAATTATCGTTAGATAGCTTGACGGGATTTGCCGCTTACCTTCTGGGAAACTGGACGTATTGCGTCATCTTCGGTTAGCTCACGCGCCTGGATTTGCGAATAGCCGCGTAACTCCTCCTCGGTCTTCTCAGGGGCCCGTGTGTTCTGCTTGCGCTTGCGCAGATTCTCTTTCTGCTCCTTACGCAGACGCGCCTGCTCCTCAGCCTCACGTTCCAGTTCCTCCTGGCGACGTGCCGCTTCGATCTCCCTGAAATTAATATTGTCGATTCAATTGCATATGAGCTCAGCCCCTTTTACTTACTGTCTGCGCTTCTCCAACGCCAACTGCTTCAGTTCATTGGCTTTGGTGAATGCATTTTTAATTGTCTTCGGCAGATTCCAGATGGCGACTGGTATTTGAATTGGCAGCGTATTGAGTAGTGATGGCATTGGGATCTCGTTCAGAATGACGTCCATGTCGATGTTTTTGTTGCGCTTCTGCAGCTTTTTGAGCTTGCTGCCGAACACCTGCTCGGCTGTGTACTTCTTTTCCAAGTAAGCTGCCCAGGCGAACATGTACTGGCCCACGGTGATGATCAGGAATATAATGAAGGCGCCCTCGTAGAGACCAATCTTACGCATCCTGCGGTAGTAATAGAGAGCGGACTTCCAGTTGGGCATGCCGTCGCGCAGCACCTTGTCGTATTTTTCGCGTTTGGATGCATCCTTGAGCACCTCGTAGATGGAGACGAGATTACGAAACTGGATATTGGCATCCTCGGCCGGATTCTTGTCCGGATGCAGCACAATGGAAAGCGTGCGAAAGGCGCGCTTTATTTCATTGTTCGTGGCAGTGTGATTGATACCCATAAACTCGTAGAAGTTCTTGTTGACCTCTTCGACGAGATCGAAAATCTCCAGCTCCTCGGAGTGCCAGGCGCTTGCTGAACCGCATAGTAGCAGTAGGCCAAATAGTAATGACGAAAGTGTCGTTCTCGTGTGCAGCTCCATTTAAAATCGTTTAATAGAAATCAACTAAAACCGAAAAGCGGCGGACCCCTGCACGCCTACACATACACATGCACACAGGCATTCGCGCACGCACTCACGGCGAGCTGTCAACGTCAAAAGTGGCAACGTCAGCAGTAAACAAAAACAATACTTGCCAACGTTGCCATATCGTTCGACACCAGGGTGGTGGTAAGCTAGGCAAATAGTTTTAAATTTGTGACGAAAAAATATGTGTTCTCGAGTTTTAAGCGTGTTTTGCCTGATTTTAAGCATACGCATAAGTATTACAAGTTTATCATATGGCAAATGTTTATATAAAATCAGAGCTATCGATAAGTGCGCGTGCAGCTCTGCAGCCCAGCACAGGCCTGTTAAATGCTAGCGATATATCGCATAGAAAACATAGCTAATAGCAGCCACACACAACCTAGCGCTATAGGATTTGCAAAAGACGAAAACAGTGAAAGCGGTGTGAAAAAAGCAGGCGAACAGAGATAAGAAACAAAATACAAAAGTCAACGCAAGCAGCAGCGGCGCAGCGTCAACTCAGCGCTAGCCGCTGGGGCTCTTTTTAAATGGATTAAGCGTTGCTCACACAGCCAGATAACAATACGCCAGGGGGAAGCGAAGCGAGAGCGCGGACCGGACCGGAGCAGAGCAGAACGGAGCCATGTCTTCGGCCGTCAATATACAAATCGTATCGATGCCGAATCTGGCGAAGATCGAGAGCTTTTTCAAGGATGTCAGCTATCGCGAAACGATCGAATATAGCGCCAATTTCAACACACGCCTCTGCATCGAGCGGCGACTGCGGCTGCCATTTCTCGATCCACAGACAGGCGTTGCACAGAATCACTCCCAGCTGTTCATGGACAAGCGACAACGAATGCCTGGCTTTCGCCAAGGCCAAATCTACACGTATCCCGCGGCACGTTGGCGCAAAAGTCGGCGCCAGTACTTGACCAAGATGTACACGTGAGTTTCTCATTGACTACTTCCATGCTGATATCGTAGCTAAATCTAACCTCTACACACACGCGCACACACACACACAGTCGATTTCCGGAGCGCCCCTTTCAGGCGCTGCGCAAAGAGCACGAGGCGTTGGTGGCCAGTGGTCTTAATATTGGTGGCACTGGTGCCAGCGGCACCGCTAGCATAGCCAGCACCAACAGCAGCAGCTCAACGTTAAGCCTGCCCAACATGCTGACGGGCGCGGGCGCATCGACAACGCCAACAGTGCTGAGTACGCTACACAACGATACGACGCACGATTTTAACGGTGCGTTCAGCATGGAGGAGTCTTGTTCGCTGGGCGCCGCCGGCGGCGACACCTCCGACAGCAAAGACAGTCAATTGCAAACACAGCAGCAGCAACAGCAGCAGCAGCAGCAACAATCAAAAGATGATCTGCCCAAGGAGTGGTTCTACGATGAAATGGACATGAACGACGTAGACTCGCTGGAGGAGCCAAAATCTCCGGCTGACGATGAATACGACTATGATCCGCGATATGGTAACAAAAAGCGGCGCAAACGTCGACCGGGCAAGCGTGCAACGATACACGCCAGCAGCGAAACTGCCAGCACCAGCAATAATAGCAGCGCGCGCCGACGCAGCGCTGTGACGCGAACGCGTGTTACCACGACAGATGCGGCGCTGGATGCGTCACTGGAAGCAATAGAGGCGGGCGACATTGGCGGCACACCGACATCTAGCGGTGGGCGCAGATCTCGCGGCGCTGGCACACGGGGCAGGCGACGTGCCAAAGGCGCCACAACTGGCAGCACCACGACTAACGCCAGCGGCATGCCCAGCAATACATGTGATCCGCCCAGTCCGGGCCTGGTTAATGAGCCACCATCGTTCGAAAGTGCCGCCGCCGCTGTTGGCGTTGGTGTCGGCGTTGGCGTCGAGGATGGCAATGCGCATTTGCGCAATTATCGCAAGTATCTGTAACGCTAGGATCAGCCCATGGTGGCCCATTGGTGGCATTTTGCATGGACCACATTCACCCACTACCCAAACTACCTATCAGTCTATCTACTTATCTGTTTATTGCATTCGTTTCCTAAACGGTGATTACTATTTTTTTCAACATCTGTAATTTAAAGTTAGTTTAAGGCTTAGTTTATTAGTTCCTTATTCGAGTCCAGCACCTGACACGACCAGATCCGACCCGACCAGACCAGACCAGACTAACCAGGACGAAACCACCAAAACACATCCGAGCAGGCGTAGCTAAATTTGTATTCTACTGGTAACTCTATCGCCTATCTAATTGTACGTTCCCATAGCCAATTGATTGTTGATAATCTAACGTATATATATACTCTATATACACATTAATATATAGAATATACATAGGTATATTTATATATATATATATATAAAGCAACTTTACTTAAACTAAAACGAAGGCTGCGGCCAAATCAATCGCAATCTACAAACGGTTTTTGTTGCCGCCAACTTATTTTTTCTCAATCTTGATTTGTTCCCTTTTTTTTTTTTGTTGTTTTTTCTCTTTAATTTAATATAAATGTTAAGTTCAACTATTAAATTCATGGGCGTAATGTATTCTTAGGCAGTGTGGTAGGGTTTAGGGTTTCAGTCCAGTCCAGCGCAAAAAACAAAAAAATAGAAAAGAAAAACAATTTCGTAAACCAAAATTTTTCTATAGGAATAAATAGTACATTTCTTAAGGAAGAGAGCTGAAATACAAAAGAAAAAGAAACAAAAAAAGAAAAAGAAAAAAAAGAAAAGAAAAACTGTGTACATTTTGAAAATCAAAGACAAAAATTCTAATAAAATTGAAAAGAAAGAAAACAAAAATCATAATTTTACACACCTTTGGAAGGCTTTTATACAAATTTTTGAAGTTATTTAGATCTGGACTATACATGTTTATTGTATGTACATAAACAGTGTACATTACACTAACAATCAAAACTTGGCTGAAAAAAAAAAACAAAATAACAATTTGTATGATGAAAAAAAAAATACAAATAATATTTATGTATATAAAACTCGTAATTATAAAGCAATTTTCAACCGATCTCTATATTGTTTTGTCTATTCGAATCCAACATACAAACATTATTTGAGAACACAATATATATTTTTATGTATAAATTTTATGCGACAACAGAATCAACAATTAATGATCATTTCCTTTATTTACCGTAAGTGAGAGAGATGACGTCAGAAATTCTTCAGCTTTCAGGCAAAAGTTTCACAGTGAACGGCTCCCGTTAGAGTTTTACCGTTTAATGATCATATGGCGCTATTGCTGAAAAACTATCGACGCCAACTAGATGTCTGGCTGCTCACAGATTTGCCGATTTGCTGGCTTTGGAATTAGAAGCCGCGCAAGCGTTTGCAGCCTTGCTGCGTTTTGGCAGTGTGGGCGTGGATGTTGGCGATGGCGTTGAGGATTGCGTTGAGCGCTTGCGTTTGTTTTGCTTTTCCGACAGATCGTTGAATGCCTGCACTATTTGCTGATACATTTCATCGACATTGGGAAACTTTTGGGCGCGCGGTGTGCGTTTTAGACCGGACCAAATCGGACGCTGCTCATTGGCATTTGTTGTGGGATGGGGGGCGAAGGACAACTCAAATGCGCCGCGTCTTGGAGCTCCTTGGGCATTCAGCTGCAATTGGAGCTGAAATGGCTGGCCTGCAGCTTGCATTTTACTTAGCAGTGCGGAATGCAGCTCCTCGGCGCGACGACGAAAGACTCGTCACGAGCGGCAATGCTCGATGTAAAGCACTGGATTAGTGGGGTCCAGCGCTTTTGACTCCTCGCCTTCTGGCGGCGACTGCATGAAAATACATTAATTCTCATTTATTTATTCAAGTTAGCGACATATTTGCTGTAACTTACGCGTTTAGGGGCAGCCTTTTTAGCACGCTTTGGCGGCATTTTTACTCCTAGAAAAGAAACTGCCTTTTTTAAGAAAATGCGCGCTGAAATTCTTTGCAGAGTGATATTGTAAACTTGTATCGATATCATTAGTGCCTAGCAACAATGTGATTGTAGTACTATTGTGAATTAATTAAAAAAATATATGGCCACACAATTCTAGCACAAAATGCACAAGTGTATGGTTATCGATAATTTATTTAGCCAGCTAATCAAATAAAATGTTTGTATGATAGCGCAACATCTGGCAACGCTTGTCTTATATACTTGGCCCCTATACATGATATATATTATTGAATTAAACAGTTAATATTGGTGCAAGTGTTTAAACAAATGCAAAAGAAAAAGAAAAAACGATCTGTAACTGAGGCCTGTCAGTAGGATAATTATAAGTTTATAGGTATTATAGTTGCGATCCATGTAGAATTGAATAGTACGGCACTGCTGTAATTTATAATTTTCACAATTTTAGGCTATCATTGAAATTGTGTGCCGGCAAAATCAACGTGCCTGCACGTTGACTTTGGCGCCAACTGAATTAAATGGACGAGATTACGCCAAACGAAACTGCAGAACCGCCGGCTCAATCGCCGACGCCGCGTAAACGCCTCGGTCGGCCACCGAAGGCCCACCCACAACCGACTGACACAATTGTGGGAGCCGAGGCAACAGCTGAGGATATGGAGACGACGGCGACTTCGGTGGAACGTGTGCGTACAGTATCGCCGACATTGAACGAGTGCCGACGCAGCTCCCGCAAAAAAGTCATTAAATTCGATGTGCGCGATCTGCTCAATAAAAACCGAAAGACACACAAAATACAAATTGAAGCGCGCATTAATTCTAAAGCACTGCCAATTGCAAATGATGAAACAAGCACGCCAAGCACACGTTCACTTGCCGCTCTCGATGGCGGTTATGCAGCAGAAGCTACAGCCACAGCAGCTGGTCAATTGCCATCGGAACCGCCGCCGTCGCCGCGGTCGCTTGTTGATATCTTTGCCAAGCCAAAACTGACACCGAACCAGATTATTGGCCAAGTGAACAGCGAGGAGCCGGGCTTGGCTGGTCAGCAAAACCAAACTGAACCAACACAAGCTGGGGCAATGCCGGTCCAACGCAAACGTGGACGCCCGCGCAAGGCACAGCCGGCGCCGGTGCCAAGAGATGTTAGCGCGAGCCCTGCTGAAATTAAACGCAGCATCAGCTACTCGGATTCGGATACCAATTCAGCCAACTCCACTGCCAACGGGGATAGCGACGCCTGCTGTGAACATAAACTAAAACCCAAATTCAAATCCAAGTTGCGCGTATCGCTTAAACGCATGAACCTGCCCATAAGTCGGGATTCATCTGACTCTGGTGAGTCGTTAAAGGGCCCCTCACTGCCAGTTAACCCATTGGAGTTGTCCACATCTTCATCAGAGTTACCTGCATTGCAGGCAATTGATGAACTAAACGAGCCAAAGCCGTCGGTCAATACCAAAGCGCCGGCGGAAACAAAAGTAAACATTAAGACTGATACAATAACTGTGCTGCCAGCAGATGAAGCAGATTCTGCTTACCAAATAATATTTGAGGAAGTAGAAACGGCCAAGCCGGAAAAGGACACTGAAACGAAGGCGGATGTGGATGTGGAGCTGCCTGCTGAGGAGAACAGCAACAATTTCAAGCTGCTTTTCCCCAAAATAGTAGAAGAACAGCGGCCGCAGCAGAAGACAGACACTGAGTCGGAGTCAAGGCCGAGTCTCTGCTCTGCCAAGGATGTGGATAAGCAACAGTTGGAGCGCGAATCGCCAAATCGAATAAGTAGCTTGGGAGAGCAGATCGCAGAAGAGCAAAGCATGCAGGCCAACTGTGCTGTCTCACCAGGACCTACATGCAAGCGGCGCAGCAAGCGTTCCAGTTTGCGTGGCAGCGCACTCAGTACAAACGGCAGCAAGATGACGCTGGAGGAAACATTTGCCGAAATCACAGCGGCTAGCTCCAAACAAATCTTGCTGAATGAAGCAGCCGAAGAGCCGCAGAAGCTAGATGCACCCATTGATCTCGTCGAAGAATGTAGCAATATTTGCAATAGCAATAGCAATAACAATAGCGACCTGTTGGAATTGCCGCCGCAATTGAAGGACAACTTGAAAACTAATTATAAATTTGAAACACAAAAACAAGTGTCTAACACTTCTGTCCAATCGGATATAAACGATGTCCAATTGGAATGTGCTGCCTCCGAGCAGCTGGAGGCGTTGACAGTGACTGCAACGGAGGCAGCTAAAGGTCCAACTGAGCTGCCTGCGCAGGCGATTGATGATAAGATGATTGCAACTGTAGAGCAGCAGCCCTCGCCAGATCAGTCTGCCGCTGAAGCAAAGGGAACCCTTACGCCAGTTTCTGCCCTTTCCAGTCCAATTGTGCCAGCAGCAGCAACTTCCGTTGAGCCATTATCGAAGCCATCAGAGGCTTCACTCAAACTGGAGCCGCCCGCACGCAAAGCGGAGCAAATGCCAAGCGGTAGTCCCACTGCCACAGCCAATAGCAATGTCGCAGACAAAGCCAAGCAGGAAATGGTGAATGGCAGCCAGGTGCCTCTTGTGTCCGTGTCCATAGTCGAGTGCGATGCGCTGTTCAAGGCCATGGACAAGGCCAGAGCCCAGGTGCGTCATGATGAGAAAACTAAAAAGAAGCTCAAGCTGTGTGCCAAGAAGCAAACAGCCAAACTGGAACTGCAGTCGGAGGGACACAGCAACAGCAATTCACCTACTGTGTCCTTGGCCAACGCCAAGAAGCAGCGCCTCAAGAAGAATACACGTCGCAACACCATTTGCGAGTATCCCGCCGAGCTGGAGACTCCAGCGCTTTTGACCAAGCGACGCAACTCGCAGCATCCGCACAAGACATCCCAGAGTCCCGATAACCCGACGCGGGCCAACGAGCCATATCCCAAAGCGAAGCTTAAGAAAATGTTACGCAAACGCTTGTCCAGCAGCCTGATGCGTCAGAATTCGGTGGACTCCAGCTCGAGCGCCACGCAGTGTGCCTTCAGGCGCAAATCGGGCAAGGTCAGCGATGAAACTGAATCCACCGAGTCCAACAGTTCCGCCAGTAAAGTGCCCAGCTGTGGCATACCAACGCCCATAGCGGAGCTCGAGGCGCCCGATTCGTTAAAGGACATTGTCCAGTTCATAGAAACTGGTGTTAAGCTGCTGGAGGATGCGCAACAGCAGGAGCAGCAGTTGATAACAAATGTGCTGCCCGATGATGATTTTGCGCAGCGAGTGGCCAACATGGAAACACCCGCAACGACGCCCTCATCCTCGCCACAGCCCAGCAGCGGCACCAGCTGTAACGAGGATGCAATCGCAACTGTTGGCAGCGGCGCTGTACGACGCTCACATCGCATCAAACAGAAGCCGCAGCTGCCCAAGGCGAGCGTCGGGCGCGGCGTCAGCAGCAGCAGCAGCAGCCAGACATCCTCCGCCATCAGCATGGAAGAGCAGCTGGCCGAGCTGGCGCACATCGATGCCATCAATGAGCAGTTCCTGCGCCAGGAGGGCCTCAATTCGTTTCAGCTGTTGCGTGACAATTATTACCGTTGCGCCCGTCAGGTCAGCCAGGAGAACGCTGAAATGCAATGCGATTGCTTTCTCACCGGCGACGAGGAGGCCATGGGTCATCTGTGCTGCGGCGCCGGCTGCATCAATCGCATGCTAATGATTGAGTGCGGACCGCTGTGCACGAATGGTGAACGCTGCACAAACAAACGCTTCCAGCTGCACCAGTGCTGGCCCTGCCGCGTCTTCCGCACCGAGAAGAAGGGCTGCGGCATTACGGCCGAACTGCAGATACCACCGGGCGAATTCATTATGGAATATGTGGGCGAGGTCATTGACAGCGAGGAGTTTGAGCGCCGCCAGCACATCTATTCGCGCGATCGCAATCGCCACTATTACTTCATGGCGCTGCGGGGTGAGGCGATCATCGATGCGACCGCCAAGGGCAACATTTCGCGGTACATCAACCACAGCTGTGATCCGAATGCGGAGACACAAAAGTGGACGGTGAACGGCGAGTTGCGCATTGGTTTCTTTAGCGTCAAGACAATCATGCCTGGCGAGGAGATCACCTTCGACTATCAGTATCAGCGATATGGTCGGGACGCTCAGCGCTGCTATTGCGAGGCGAGCAACTGTCGCGGCTGGATTGGCGGTGAGCCGGACTCGGATGAGGGTGAACAGCTGGATGCGGAGAGCGACAGTGAGCCGGAATACTTGGCCGAGGAGCCGGACGAACTGGAGTCGGGACAGGGCCCGGAAACCGACAAGAAGGCACACAAAACCAAAACAACCAAGAGCAGCAAACTGAAGCCGTGCAAACCATTAAAGGTGTCGACAGCGGCGCGCAAGATGCGCAAGGAACAACCAAAAGCCAAGGATCGCGAATACAAGGCCGGACGTTGGCTACGGCCATCTGGCAGCGGCGGCGGCAGCAGCGGCGGTGGTGACAAGTCTGCCGCACGTAAGCTAGAAAAGGTCGAGGATCCGGATGTGCTCGAGCAGCTGCTGCTGCTCAATCGCAGCGGCCTCAAGAATCAAATGGACACGCTGCGCTTCTCCCGTTGCATGGTGCGTGCCAAGCTGCTGCAGACACGCCTCCAGCTGCTGGGCGTGCTGACGCGCGGCGAGCTGCCCTGCCGCCGGCTCTTCCTCGACTACCATGGCCTCCGGCTGCTGCACGCTTGGATCAGTGAGAGCGGCAACGACAATCAGCTGCGTCTGGCTCTGCTCGATGCTCTCGAATCGCTACCCATACCAAACAGGACGATGCTCAACGACAGTCGTGTCTATCAGAGCGTCCAGCTCTGGAGCACCAGCATGCCAGATGAGCAGCAAAAAGAACAACAACAACAACCATCCCAGTCGGAGCACGAGCTGGAAGCAGTGCGCCAGCGCATGGTGGCGCTGCTACAGAAATGGAATGCCCTGCCCGAAATCTTTCGCATACCGAAACGGGAACGCATCGAACAAATGAAGGAGCACGAACGCGAGGCGGATCGTCAACAGCAGCCGCATTACACGGCCACCGCACTAGAGGATAGCAACAGCAACAGCGCCTCCTCGCTGCTGAACAGCGATCGCTACAGACAGGATCGCTTCAGGCGCGACACCACCAATCGCTACGAGAAGCCCAAGCAGCCAGCACGTATGAGCGGCAACAATACCATCTGCAGCCAACTCGCACAGCCCAAGGAGCGCAATGCGGGCAACGCAGAAGGTGGCGCCGGGAGCAGCGGCAGCGGTGCTGGCAATGCCAACGCCAGTTGCTTCAATGGCATCAGCAAATGTGATCCACGACGGCGATCCGAACCGGCGGCAGCCAGCGACTATGACACACGCCGCACCATATCCAAGAAGCTGCGACGTTCCCTATTCGAGCGAAAGGTATGTAAACATTCGGAGCATTTGGAGTCATCTGACGAGGCGTAATTAATAATTGACATTATGTTACTCGACAGGTGGCCCAAGACGAGGCGGAGAAGCGCGTTTGCAGCGTGGATTGGCGGGAGCACGAGCTGCGCTGTGAATACTTTGGCGCTGATCTAAAAACCGATCCCAAGCAGCTGCCCTTCTATCAGAATACGGAGACCAACGAGTGGTTCAACAGTGATGATGCGCCGGTGAAAACGCCGCAGCGCTGCGGCAATAGCAACTCCAGCGGCGCTTCCAGTGAGCCGCACTCGCCGGAGAGCAGCGGCGATGGTTTGGAGTATAGATTGCCCGGCTGTGTAGAGCCGTTGCCGCCTTCCTGGCACTGGAGTGTTACGTCCGACGGTGATATCTATTATTATAATCTGCGGGATCGCATCTCACAGTGGGAGCCACCAAATGCGCAGCAGCGCATGCAACAGTTGATCGACGATTCGCCTGGGCCGGAGCGAACAAACGGACAAGCGGAGCACACGACCGACGAGCTGGTGAAGATTGATGTCGACTATGTGGGCAGCCTCAGTAACAAATCGCTGGCGCAGTACATCGAGGCGAAGGTGCGCGAGCGACGCGAATTGCGACGCAATCGTCTTGTCTCGGTCTGTGTGATCAGTCCCCGACGCGAGGAGGATCGCCTCTACAATCAGCTGGAGGCGCGCAGGTACAAGGAGAACAAGGAGAAAATACGCCGCCGCAAGGAGCTATTTCGCTGCAACCAAAACGAGACCGACAACAAGGACAAATCCAGCGATATGCTGCCCATTCAGGCCTATTTGTACTCTTCCGATGAGGAGATCGACGCGGATGCCGCCAACATAGCTGTGCCCGGCAGTGCTGCTCTGCCGTTGCTCGATGTCATTGTCGATGGCGTCAAGGCTACGCATGTGGACGAGCTGGAGGCACTGAATCGCAGCCAAAACAACCACAACAACAACATTGCCAAAATAAGCACGTCTCACGTGGAGCCAAGCACCAGCAAATCGGCGCTAGCTGCGCTCGGCATTCAGCTGCCACCAATGCCGCTGTCCATGTTGGGTGAGTTGGCAGGCGATGCCCTGGTTAAGCCAAAGCGCAAGCTGCCCATGCCGCCACAACTGACCGAGAGCCAGAAGAAGCATCGTGGTGAGCGTGAAAAGAAGCGTAAAACGTAAGCGTACAAATCATGCATATCCAAATCCTATCGAATACAAGCAGCATTCACTCAAATCCTTTCAGGCCACTGAGCAGCACTTCCAGCGGACGTGAGGCCTGTGAAAAGTTTCGCTTTGAGATAAGCGGCCATGTGGCCGAGTTCTTGCGTCCGTATCGCAAAGATACCTGTCATCTGGGCCGGATCACCAACGATGCTGACTACAAGTTTCTAATTAAACGGGTAAGTGCCTAGAAAGCGGCATCTACGATCCCATTAAATATATATATCTCTTGCTGTCTGCCTGTCTGTCTGTCCATATGTATGAGAGACTATACAAGCCTGAAATATTGAACGTAGATAATTTCCCGCTCTACCGATCCAGATTATGTCAGTTTTTTGAATACCCTCTAAAGTTTCGCCCACAATTATAATTGGGCTTTGCTATTCACACACACATTAGGGCGGCATAGTTATGCTGTTAACATGAGAATTTCTTATGGTATGCTGCAGTCCAGGATATCTTCTAGTCGGCCACTCGCAACTGACTGTAAATTCCCATACTTAAGCAGATACTAACACATGTATTATGGGGACTTATAACTATGATAATTATATTGTGTATAGTTGTCGTAAAACTTTTGTTATGTTCTTCGTTAGCTGAGCCACCATATCACGACCAAAGAGATGCGCTACTGCGACTTGATTGGAAATCCATTAGCCTGCACCGAGTCGGTGAAGCACAAGTCCTACGAATTCATCAATCAATACATGCGCAAGAAGGGGCGCGTGTACAGGAAGCCCGCCGATGAGCCCGACTGCTAAACAACAGTATCCGCCGTATTCGGGCACACCATGTTGTCCAGCCAATGATCAGAGCAGATGAATCAGATATTTATCATAGTTTTGTTTTTATTTTTGTTTTATTTTTTTTTTTTTATTATTAATATTAATATTCTATCCAGTGTTTGGGTATAAACTCAGTTTTTCATTCTCATTTTTATCAGTTTATTCGTGGCGATTTGACAAAAACAAAAAAAAAACACCTAAGTTAACGAGTTCCTCGTTGCTCAAAATGCATGAAATAAAAACATCTATTTTAAAATTTAACGTGATTTTAAATTGCAATTATTAATCACATCCAAGAGTTTCAAAACCGTTTCATGTAGACTTCCGTTACTTTTGCATATTAAAGTATGGCAGCGCTGGTGGTGCTGCCATATCTGTAATCCATTCAGCTTTAACAAGCTTAGCAGCCGACGAGAAAAACAGTGCGCCAAACTGGCAACCTGATCTCTTCCTAATTGCTCAACAGTTAGTGTTCGACAACACGCAAAAAAAAAAAATAAGTAATACGCTAAAATTAAAATCTGAAACTAATACATTTTTTATTCAATGAATAATTTAAAGCAGTGCACAGAAGCGATACACACACATGACTATTGTGTGTGCGGTTGTGTTATTGGGTAAAAGGATGTTCATCTATTGTTGGGCGGACTGCTGGACTTCAGTGGCATTTGCGGCTGGCGTGCGATTGGCCTCCTCGGGTTTCATGGCAGGGAACAGCAGCACCTCCTACAAATAAACACAGAATTATTGTGATGTGAAACTGGTTTTGTTTTTTAGCACAAACCTTAATGTTGTTGGAGTCGGTTAGGAACATGGTCAGTCGATCAATGCCCATGCCCCAGCCACCAGTTGGTGGCAGGCCATACTCCAGCGCCGTGCAGAAGTTCTCATCCACCATTTGAGCCTCGTCATCACCTGCGGCCTTATCGCTGGCCTGCTGTTCGAAACGTTCGCGCTGAACCACAGGATCGTTCAGTTCTGTGTACGCATTGCACACCTCCTTTTTGGCGACAAAGAGCTCGAAACGCTCGGTAAGGCCAGGCACACTGCGATGGTACTTGGCGAGCGGCGACATAATTTGCGGATGCTCGCAAATGAATGTTGGATTAATGCATGTCTCCTCGATAAAGTCACCGACCAGTTTGTCTAGCAGACGGGCTGTGGTGCGTGGCGCTGGGCACTCCACCTGATGTTTGATGCACAATTGGGACAGAAATGCGTTGGTTTCCGGGCTATTGAACGTGTCCGCCGATGGGAACTTAACCTGCAGCTTCTCTTCGAGTGTTTTGATCATAGAAACACGCTTAAAAGGTGGCGTAAAGTCAAGCTCCTGCTCGACACCATCCGGCCCATCCGGATGGTATTTAATTTTGTACGAGCCGTGTATGGCCTTGACCATGCCAGAAATCATCTGTTCAGTTATCTCAATTAAATCGTAATAGTCTGCGTATGCCATGTAAAACTCGCAAGTGGTGAACTCAGGATTGTGGGTCATATCGATGCCCTCGTTACGGAACTGGCGACCGATCTCGTAAACTCGATCCATGCCGCCAACAACAAGCATTTTGTGATACAATTCTGGCGCAATGCGCATAAACAAATCCATTTTCAGTTCGTTGTGATGCGTTACAAAAGGCTTGGCTGTGGCGCCGCCAGCAATCATATTCATCATTGGTGTCTCAATCTCAAGGAAGCCCAGACGATCCAGAAACTGTCGTACATATGATATAATCTGTGTGCAAATAAGAATAGAATTAAAATATTTTTCTGCCTGCATATTTAAAGTGCTAGCTTCCTACCTTAGCACGAATCTGGAAATTCTCGCGCACTTTGCTGTTCAGTATTAGATCCAGATAGCGCTGGCGATAGCGCGTCTCCTTGTCTTTGAGCCCGAAATGCAGATGGGGCAGCATGTGCAGACAGGGAGAGAGCAGCTTCAGCTCGGTTGGCATAATGGATAGCTCGCCTTTCTTGGTCTTGCCGGGATGGCCGTTGACGCCAATGATGTCGCCACGACGCAGCTTGGCTGTGTCCAGCTCGAAGGCCTTCTCGCTTTTGTATGACTTGGCACTGGCCATTACCTGCAGCTTGACGCCTTCGCCGCGCAGGTCGTAAAAAATGAGCTTGGCACCTGACTCTCGAATGGCATGAATGCGTCCAGCTACACTCAAATTGACCTGGTCGAGTGTCTCGCCATCCTGAAGCTGAGAATATTGTGTAATAAAGTTTTCCAGTGAGATGCTCACTTGGAATTTGTGTGGATACGGATGATTTTCGGGCGTTTGCTTCAATTCAGCGACCGCAGCCGATCTCAGCTTAAAGTACTCATTCGGTGAGATTTCCTCTTCCTGCTCGGCGGCAGATTTTTTCTTTTGGCCGGCTTCTGGTGGCGCAGCAGCCGAGCGCGTTGCCTCCTTCTCAGCCTTTTCCTTGGCCTTTTGTTCAGCCTTCAGACGGCGTTTCAGCTCACTGCAAAAGATTAGTAGAAAGATTATCAGACGCATTGAATCATGGCTAATTTTGGGTACCAACAGTTTTGTGCCTTTGCTTGGTGCATACTGCATGGCGCTCACATGATATAATCTTGGAGCCGTCACCGTTGGCAGTTTGAGCGATGACAAACATATTAACTGTCTTAGAGTGCTACGCGCAAACATTTCACAGCCACGAATATAGGTCTTAGTCTATTTATGACAGCCGCGATTGCTACCAAGTAAGCAGTTCAACTTAACCTCACAGTTGGCGCCCAGTTGGCCGTTTTTCCGTGTTGGCTTTAGACTTCCAATTAACGCAATGATTGCACGTACTTACTTCTTGGATAGTTCACCAGTTGCAGTAGCCATGCCGATTGGCGTTTTATGAGTTCCGGCTTCGAGGGAAATTGCAAATACAAGAATGACTGCGAATGCGCCACACACACTCCAAGCGAATTGAAATAAGAGAGGTATACAACAATTGACGATATATCGATAACTATATTTGGAATAAAATACCTCACACTGTCAAGTGTACGCGTTGCCAACGAACTGAAAGCACGTGTTGCTAATATATATCAGCTGTTTTGTCAGAGCTTTTTAGCATAATCCGGCAGCGCCAGAAAAATTAGTTTTGGGATCGTGAGTAGAAAAGTCGTGAGCCATACGCAAATTTATGAAACATGCCGAGTTCTTGTCATTGACTTGTCAAATTTTAATTATAAGCAAATCATATAGTTGCATGTATTCGCCGCTTATGTATTAAATCGTAATTGTGCAGCCGGTATTGTTGATTTTTTATTTGTTTAATTGGTGCTGATACATTTTCTTGCTTGATCGTGAGTAATATATACTTTCACGTGCACATCTCCAATCAGCAGGTGAAATTGTGCCGGGCTGCCTGCCTGAAAACTGAGTGTGTAAGTAAAGCACAGACTAAACAAAATACACAAGCAAACGTTTCTAAACCTTATCAAACGTTATAACAGACGAATTATAATATTCGTCAAAAACATAAAAAACTAAAAAAAAAAAAATAAATAAATAAATAAACTAGTCTTAGCAGCTGGGCACAAGCCATGGTAACGGTTGGACTACTATCGCGCCTGCTTACTGGCAGCGGCACAGGCAGCGGCGTTGTCTGCATGCGTTTGCTCACGCGCATCGCCAGCCCCAACAGATTAAGCCTCAATCTAAATCCACGTTGCCTCAGCTTCTTGGGCAGCTTCAACAAGGGAAGCGGCAAAGAAGCATCGTCGGCCTCACCAACATTGCCTTTATCGACAACAACAACTACCACAATACTGTCGCCGCTGCTTGTGGCCAAATATCGCAGCTATGCGCGTCTCAGCAGCAAATCCACCGCGCACTGTGCCAGCGCCAATAAAACGGACACCAAATCCTCATCAACGGCAACAGTATCGAGCTCCAATGAACTGTTTGGAGAAGCGGCGAACATGGGCCTCTTTGCAAAGTTTAAGCACATGTACAAGCAGTATTGGTACGTGCTTATACCGGTGCATGTGATAACATCGATTGGCTGGTTCGGCGGCTTTTACTATCTATCAAAAAGGTAAGCAGCCCTCATATGCCCGTGTACAGCTACTAATTGTACATATGTACTGGCCAACAGCGGCGTTGATGTACCTGCCCTGCTGCAGTATTTGCACCTAAGCGAGAACATTATTGAGAAGGTGCAAGGCTCCGATATGGGACACTATGCGATTGCCTATCTGTGCTATAAGGTGGCAACGCCGGTGCGCTATGCAGTAACATTGGGTAAGTGACCACTCCCAAAAAAAAGAAAAAGAAGAAGAAGGCAAACACCGTTACAGCTCGAAACATATGTTTTCAGGTGGCACCACGATCTCCATCAAATATCTGGTGCAATGGGGCCATATTAAGCCCATGCCAACCAAGAGCCAGCTGATGAAAATGTACGAGGATACAAAGGCCACGCGTGCCAGTGCCAAGGCCAACAAGGACGAGAATCACAAATGATTGTGGGTTATTGGGCGTCTACGTCGCTGCCGCCGCCTGTTGTCGTCGCCGTCGCCATCGTCGTTGTCGCTGTCGCTTACCATGCGGCGTTCAGTTGGCTAGTTGTATTTTTTGTTAAACTGTTGCACGTTGATTCAGGCCAAGTGTCGTTTCTGGAATTTAAGTTTCTCGCCCAGACGCATATGTATACAATACAACTGAATAACCAATAATTAACGACGCTGCCTCCGTTTGAGAGAGGATAACACATCCAATACATCAATATTTCATATATATATATATATTTTGTAATAACATTTTTGCATAGTTTTTGTTAGTTACGAAACAAATTGCCGTTGCGCCGCATGCAAAGGAGACCCATACTCATACATACATAAACCAGCACGCAGCACGCACACAGACGGACACACACACACACACACACACACACACACACACACACACACACGCACACACACAAACATGCATATAACTCAGAGTAAGGCAGCCTCCGATACAGACAAGATGAAATGTAGTATATTTTATAAATGTAATTGAAAAGTTATCGAAAAAAAAAACCGAACTGGTATAAAACGTAAACATTTAGCCTTTGTATTTGAATCAATTGCCCCATTATTGCACCACATCGATAACGATTTCTGCAAAGCTCTGCTGTCCAATCAGAATTTTCAAAATATCAGCTGCTAGCCAGCCAGCCAGACGTGTTCATAGATAAATACAAAACACGAATATGGCTGTCTCTGTCTAACCAACATGCTATCCAATTCTTACCAAGTAAATAGTGATCGCTACACTTCTCGCGCCGCTAATCGGGCAAATCCAGTTAGATTAAGCTATGTGATTTACCGTATTATGAAAAAAAAAAAACTAACAAGAATAGTCACAAAAGAAATTCAATTTGAAAATTGTTTCCCTAATAATTATACCCTGTAGAAAGGGCATCAAGGTTTATATTCCCACTTTTTCGGACATTGATGATGAATATGCCCAACTGTCTATTATCTAGACGTATGACAATAACTTTAAGGATGCCTTCGCCCATATTACCATAGACTTTTCCAACCGAGGGGGGAGAGGGGGAGGGGGGTTGTTATTTCTGAAAATTAAGATAGTCTCGATTGGATTTTGTTTTTGCATTTTATATTTCGTTATCATTTTTTTTTGTTTTATTTTTTTTTATTTTCTTTTTTTTTTTTTTTGTTTGTAACGTTAGTAAAATATCCAACAATTATAATTGTAACTAATAGTTAAGCCAGAAAAAATATATATAGTAGTAGTAGTTGTTTCTTTCTTTTACAAATAAATAAATAATGTGTCTTGTTTTGTTTTCTATTAGTTTTTATGCTCTGTGTAGGCGAGTGTGTGTCGTGTGTGTGTGTGTGTGTAGTAGTAGCTCGTAACATGTAGGACAGTGTATTGTTTGCGTGGAAACAAGTTACATTTTGTACACATATACATTTTGGTTGCTGTGTGTGTGTGTGTGTGTGTGTGTGTAACTGTTTTCTATATCATTTACATAAATACAATACAATAAATAAATAAATAAATTATATAAATTAAATAGGCAACAAATAAGGTAGCAATAGCAATAAAAATATATGTGCGCGTGAGGGATTGGTACGGGTACACGGAAACAGGTTAACTAAGGTGTAAAACAAGCTAAACAAAAATGTTTATATAAATATAAATATATATATATATATATGTATCTATATAATAAACAAGGTGCTGCGTAAGTAGATACAATGTAAACATAACTCTTTGAGACTAGTTTGATGTTCGGCGGACGCTTGGATTGAATTAAATATAATATATATTTTTTGAATAGATTTGCATTTAAAGAAATTTGTAAATGTGAGTTTTTTTTTTTTTTTAATATTGTTGGTGTTCTCTCGTGCTATAATTATTTATTATTAGCTGCTAGCATTTATCATAAGTACGTTTCACAATGCAGCTTCAGTTAGTTTTAGTTTCTTCACGCCAAAATGTTTTTACGATTTGTTTTTTGTTTGTTGTCTCAGGTTTGTTTGTTTTTCTTTTTTTTTTAACAACTAATCATTTGCTAAAAGCTGTGTGTGTGTGTGTGTGTGTGTGTGTGTGTTTTGCTTTGTTTATGGAGCTGCGCTGCTCAGCGCCCCTATTTTCCCCTTATTTATATTTTATTATTGATTAATCATTCACCATTTGTTGTTGTTGCTTTTTATGAAATATATACTGATATACATTGCACAAGTTATGGTGAATGCTCAAATTAGTATTTCTTTTCTTTTCTTTTGTTTTTGTTTCTTTTTTTTTGTTGTTTTGGTTTTGTTTGGTTTTTGTTTTTGTTTTTTAATTTAGTTTCCTTTTTTTACACAACCACTTGACACGACTTTCGGCAAACCAAAATGTGGCAATTATATATAGTTGCATTGTTTCATCTAGTTTGAATTGGCAAATCGCTCCATATCTATATATATATATGTGTATATATATATAAATCTATATACTGCACACAATGTGTTAATGTACGGTTTTTTCTTTCTTTCTGTGTGATATATTCAATGGAGAGACGGGTCAAAATTTTCGCTAAAGACGCTTAGAAAACAAACTAAATATATGCCAGAGAAATGCAAGACAAAATTTGGTAAAAATAACAATTTTGTTGTTGTGTCGTGTGGTTCCTTTTTAGTGTGTTTGCGTGTTTTGTTTTTGTTTTTGTTGCTGTTGCTGTTGTTATTGCTATTGCTATTGTTTATTTGTGTTCAGTATAGAGCGATTGCAGTTGCTTCTGCTGTTGTTTGGCTTGCCGAAAGCGGTGTTACATAAATTGTTATAATTCTTATATTTTGTTCGTTCATCATAATTTTTTTGTTGTTTGTTTTGAATGTTGTTGTCTCATATGTTCTTGTTGTTGGTTTTCTGTTTTGGGTATTAGCCATCTCTTATGTACATCATTCAGCTCCAACGATCGTCAAACACGCTTGCCGTCCAATTAACCGTTTGTTGTTATTTGGCATTGGATTTGTGTTAAGAATTAGTTTATAGTTAAGTTTTAATTATAATTTACGCACGTTTGCATTATTGCAAAGTTCTACGAAACATTTACTAAGGTGTTGTGACTTTGCTGTTGTTATTGCACTTCTTTTTCATCTTTTGTTGTTTTTTTCTTTTCTTTCTGTTTATGTTGCAGTTGTTGCTGCTGTTATTATTGTTGCCGCTTAAGATGGTGTTGCTGTTGCTTTTGGTGTTGTTGTTGTTGTTGTTGTTGTTGCTGCTGTTGTTGCTGTTGCTGTTGTTGTTGTTGCTGTTGTTGTTAATGCTTATTGGATTCAACTGCTAGGTAATTGTGGGGAGTTAGCTTTACGCTCGTTCGTAGAATAAAATATAGGCACTGGATGAAACGAGACAGTTTTCAGGTATAGCATCGCTGACGCTGCAATTATTAATTATTATTAATAAAATATATAATCAATTGTATAAATAAACAATGCATATACCTATTATCATTGAACTCATGCCACTTGTGTGAGACCGGATGCTTACAGAGTGCCACATAATGACCACCAGCCGTTGAGCCTATATCAATCGGAAAGTTGAGTTTAGTTCAAGTAGAAGCGAGCTTGATTCAAGTGATCGCGGCATACCCATATGATTGGAGATCGCATAGAGCGAATAATGCACATTCGAATTTGCGTTGGCGCCATATGAGGCCATATTGAGCTCACGATCCGCTGTGGGGAACTCAACAATATTCGAGAGCTTGCTCCAGCGCGTTTCAGAGAAGCGTTTGAGATCTGAAACAGCAATAATTAATATACATATACATATATATAGAGTAACAAATATTATATATGCTTACGTATCACCAGATATTTGGGGAAACGCTGTATGGTAAAGCTTTTGGTACATTTTCGGCGTGTCTTGCATTTGGAGCATGTGGGCATCTCGTCACCGTCTAGCACCTCTTCGCGTATGAACAGATCTAAGCAGGCCTCCAGTTTGCAGCGCGATGACGATGGTAGTGGCACGCTCAAGTCCCAGAATGGGTCAAAGGTAACGCTTGTATTTCCACACGTTGTGCACTTTAGTGTGCTCTTCAATTGACCAACAAACAGATCACGTATCAGGGAATTCTCATGCCTAGCATACCACTCCCAAGTCAGATCGGCCTTCTTATTGTCACTAAAATTAATCAGTTTAAGCGGCTTGAGTAACAATTTGTAGTTTAGGTTAGTTTTAGTGCTCACCTGAGATTATCATCAATGTTAAGCGTTTCACCTTTGACGCCGGTGTTGAGCGCCGAGTGCAGCGAGTCAAGAAAGAAGCGCAGAAACTCCTGCGCATCCTGTTGATTGTAATCGCTGTACATGCGATGCTTTGTCGAAAAGGCGCGCTTCAGTTCCATCGGCGTTACGCTGTGCACATTTGTCGTCCACATTTCCTGTATGAGTTTGGCAAATTCTAAAATAAAATCGTGTCAAATGTTATGAATCGGAATCGGAACACCACAGTGATCGCTTACCGTGTAGTATTTGCTGATCCTTGGAGGTTGCCGTGCGCGTGCTGGTATGATGTGCGCGCAGAAAACGCGTCAGCTCAGTCGTGTGACTCAGGCATTGGATGACCGAGTTCATGAAGCAAGTGTTTCCAATGTTTCTCAGACCGCATAGACCTGTGGGTGAGGGCATATTATCAAAATTTTTAATTATTAAAAGCCATTTGAGTTATTATAGCTAACTGGGCGTGGCCCAAAAGGCACTCCCCAATTCGGATGGCGTGTTATGGATTTGCCTTCTTCGTGTTCGATTGACGGCCGGCATTCTGAATGGTTTTGAGATCTAGTTTATGCGGTAGTTCCTACGTATGTATATCTGGCTCACTATGTCAACTGGCATACTGGAATAATCTAACTGACATCTAATACCTACAGGCCGAGCACAGCCTACTGAAAGGCGAACTGAAGTTACGAGAAAATTATAAAATGTCCATATGTAACTTGTGTGTGCTCTATTTTATGAACACATATTATGTACTTTTTGAGCCATTTGTATTTGGACTCGCATCGAAATAAGTTAAGGCCTACTTAACCTTATCGTATTTTTGAAAGGCAAACTTTTCTATCGAAACTGAAAAACTGAATAAAATATGAAGCTAACTCTTTGATTGAAACTAAACAAAACTACGCAAATGCTTGGATTAGATAAGTTAACTCACCCTCGAACTTCTCGTCACGGGTGCTTTTGTAGCCATCATCGAGATTATTATGCTTATTGCTCAACGATGATGTGCCAATGGAAGAGGATGTGGCGTTGGTATTGTTGCGTCCGCTGTCCCGATCCCAATAGCGGCTGGATGTTGGCGAGACAGGTGGTAGCACTGAACGAACGGTGCCTCCGGTATTCCGTGATACCTGCACCAAATACAAATTCGATTTATCGATGTACATACAAAAATCCGAGAGAAAAAATCGCAATGACAAAATAACAGTTATTCAAAAGCATCGAGCAATCGATCGTTAGAAAGGGATGCATGTGTGTTGAAATTGGCTGGCGTATTGGTGTGCGAGCGAGCGAGCGAGCGAGCGAACGAACGAATGAACGAACGAACGAGCGAGTGAGTGTGTGATTGTGTGAGTGTGTTTGGCGGTTAAAAGAAAACACAAGCATGCAAACTTAACGAAACGCAACAACAACGCAACATGACCAAAACATAAAATTGTGCATGTGCTGGCGAGTTGAGAGAGGAAGCGAGCGAGCGAACGAGCAGGGGTTAGCGAGAGGGAGACAAAATGATTAATTATCGTTACGATATCGATATCGATAGGCAAAACGAAACCAAAATCCAATTCGAAATCAAGGCGCGTTGTTCTGAAAAACCTATACCAAAATATAATAAGCTACAATAACAAAAACGCAACACACACACGCACACACAGACGCACACACATACATACAAAATCAGGATATGCTGAAAACTAAAAACGGATTACGGTGTATTCTGTGCTGGTGATAAAAATGAACAATGGAGCTGCTCAAAAAAGTAGCTCCTTTAGCTGTTGCTTAAAACGTTAAAAACTATAAACTGAAACACACAATGAGACTAAAAGAGAGAAAGAGAGAGAAAGAGAAATTGGGCAAAGAGCGCAATGAGAGCGCCACCCCCAAGAAAGTTGGGCGCCACTTACGCTGTCGCTGGCTGTGACGCTGTTGAGTGTGGCAGCGGCGGCGGCGGCGGCAGAGGAGGAGGACGAGGAGGAAGAGTAGGCGCCCTGAGCGCTGGCAGAGACAGCAGCTGCTGCTGCTGCTGCCGCTGCTGCTCCGCCCGCATCGTTGTTGTGCTGATGATGCTGATGCTGCTGATGATGATGATGATGTTGATGAAGATTTACCTTGTGGCTGCTGGCGGTTGCAGACGCCGCCGCAATCGCTTGGCCAGCCTGACAATCGGAATTGGTCGCCGCCTTGGCCAACAGACCGTGCGCAATCCGGCTGGCCGATTTGCTCATGGGCGCCACGGTCGCGGTCGCTGCCGTCGTGGCCGTCGCGGCATTGTTGCCGCTGCTGGTCCGATACGCGGCCCGTGTCAAGGAGCTGCTATAACCGGCCGCAATCCGAGCGTTCTCCATGTCGCCGCTGTAGCGCTGCTGCAGATTGCTGCTGCTGCCCGATGTTGCTGCTGCAGCAGCGACGCCAGTTGCTGCTGTTGTTGCCGACGCCGCCGCCGCTGCTGCTGTTGTTGCTGTTGCTGCTGTTGGATTATTGCGCAACGGGGCTGGCTGTCGCTTCTGTTCGCTGAGATTATTGAACTTCTCAATGGAGGCCTTAATACTGAGTGAATCGATGCCGTAGCGACGCGCATTGCTGGCATTGCCGCTGCCGTTCTCCCGCTCCCGCTCACGCTCCCGTTCCCGTTCCCGCTCCTTGGGCCGTTGTTCGCCATTTGTGTGCTTATAGTTGTTGAACTTCTCATAGCTGGCCGCAAAATTCGAATTGGAAAACGAGATGATTGTGGACTTGGGCCGCATCGCACGGTGGCCAATTGGCTTGTCGCCGCCGCCGCCGCCGCTGCTGCCGCTGCTGCTGCTCAGCTGCTGGCTGCGCAGCTGCAAGGGCGGCGTTATGGGCTTAAAATAACAGATATTGGCCAGCTTTTGGCCCGATGTTGTTGCTCCAGATGTTGTTGTTGTTGTTGCTGCTGTTGCTGTTGTTGTTGCTGCTGCTACAGCAGCAACTGTTGCTGCTGTGCTTGTCGGTGTATCGTCGCTATCAATGTAGCTAATGTCATCGTGTTGCTGATGTTGCTGTTGTTGCTGGCGTTGCATGCTGTTGTTGTTGCTGTTGCTATTGTTGCTGCTGTTGTTGTTGTTAATGTTATTGCTGTAGCTGCTGTGACTATTCATGGCGCTGTGATTGTTATTGCACTGCAGCACAAGCGGCTTCAGCTTGCCAGCCGCAAGTCGTCCACCTGCTGCCGCTGCTGCTGCTGAAGATGTTGCTGCTGCTCCAACTGTTGCCTTTTGGCCCAAGGTCAGCTGCTGCTTGCCCTGACTATGGCTATATCTAATATCGATCCTGTGGACGGCTGTGTTGTTGCCGCCAGCTATTGTTGTTGTTGCTGTTGCTGCTGTTGTTGTTGTTGTTGTTCTACTGGCGTTGCTGTTGCTGCTGTTCGTGCCGGCCGCTTTGTTGCCATTGAGCGTCGTCGGTCGACGCATGTCATTCAATAGAATCTCGCTGCCCCCAATGCCCCCGTTTGTTGCTGCTAACGCGGCTGCAGCTGCTGCTAGTTTGCCGTTGCGGTTGCCGTTGCTGCTGTTGTTGTTGTTGTTATTCTTGTGATCGTCGCTGGTTTTGTTGCGCTTGTTGCTTCTGCCAGCTTGCGTCTGTTTGAGCGTCACCTGGGCATGCGCCAGCTCGCACTCGGCCTTGAGAAAGCTGGGATCCTTGTAGCTGGATACCAAGAAATACCGCTGATTGGCCGCACGCACAGGATTAACCCCGCCGCCGCCGCCGCCACCGGCAACTGTGCTTGAATTTTGTCCGGCTGCACGCACGCTGCTGCCGCTTGGTCCTGTCCCGTTGCTGGCAACGTATTTGAGAGCAGTCGCTTGCTTGTGGACAATGCTGACGCCGCCAGCGCCGCTGGCTTTCAAGGATTTGGCGTGTCGCGACGCCGTCTGCTGATGCTGCTGATGTTGTTGCTGGTGTTGCTGGTGCTGCTGACTATTATTGCTGCCTCTTTGCTGTTGGCCGTCGGTTGTCGCTGCTGCTGCTGCTGCTGCTGCCGCAGTGTTTGCCTCGCGCTGCAGTTTGGACGCTGGAATCTTATGGAATCCTCTGGTTTTCTTAATGTCTAACATCATTCAACGGCTCCTTGTCGATTGGCGGCTGCTGCTGCTGCTGCTGCGGCTGAATTGTGGTTTTCTTTCTCTCTACACTTTCCTTGTTTTATGTATTTTGCAATGCTTTTTTTTTTTCTTTTCTTACTTATTTAACGCCTTATTATTATTAATAATTCTTTCTGTTCTATTATTATTGTTGTGATTACAGTTACGGATAGTTGATGTTCTTCTTGTTGTTGTTGTGTTCAATTTTTTTTTATCGAATTTGAAAAGGTGTGTTGTGCTTACCAAAAATACATACTCTCAAAACTACCTTATACACACATTTGGACTGTTTGCAAATACAAACTACTGCGTTAAACTAAAATTTTTCAAATATGGTTAGTTTTGAACTTTGTTTGGAACGCCTGCCTAAATTATTATCGATTCGATCAGTTCTACAAATTACGGTTTGCAGTTGCGTTATCGATAATTTATTGGTTTTTGGTTTCGATTGCTCTGGGTAGAATAGTTATATGATTTTTGTCTTCGTTAGCTTTCAAATTACTTGAGTTAATCAAGTTAATAATCAAGTGAGTTAGTTTGGTTAGTTAAAAGGGGCGCGATCTGCAAGAGTTTAGCTAAAAATATATAGAAATACATATATATTGATGTAAATCGATTAATTGCGATTAAATGCGTGTAACGGTTTAGCCACAAAACGAATAACAAAGAAAAGCCAGATAGTAAAAAACTGAGAAAATGGAGCAAGAGAAACAATGTATATATGTAAATGCCAAGTGAGCTTCAATGTCTATATATATATACATATATATATATATATATATATATATATGTATGTACATCTGTACCATTATACATATATTTATATATATATATAAGTACATGATGATTAATCGGGTTGGTTGCTTCATCGACGTTGACTGCGGTAAAGCAAAAATATCCTAACACATATGTCAAAGGAGATGGGGGGTGGGTGGTGGGGTGGGTTTTGGCTTGGGCAAGGCAATATCAACGATATATTCGTTATTCACACGCACACACACACACACACACACGCACTGAAGCTTATGCCTATCGATAATTAGTTAACATTTATCGCTTGGCAGCGGCTCTTCGCGGGTGGCAACCCTGGCATGCGATTAGTATTAATATTATGTATTTTTTTTTTGGCTGTCAGTTGCTTAGATATCCTGGCTTATTGCATTTTCAGCTCGTTTACCTTGCTGCGCGCAGCGGCGCTCTCTGCCAGCGTCAGCGTTGCTGTGGCGCTGACATCACCATCAGCATCGGCGTCGCCATCAGCTGCGCCATTGACATCACCATTGGCCTTGCCCTTGCCAGCTGCCACCGTTAGGTTATTAACTGTTGCCGACGTCGACGTCGACGCCGTCGCATCGTCTGTGGTGTCCGCTGCCGTTACGCTGGAGCTCTCGTAGATGGCATTGCGTTTGGGCGACGTCGACAGCAGCGATAGTCCATTGAGCTTGGCGTCCAGCCCATTGCTGTTCGCCTCCAGCGCAGCCGCATGGCCATTGGTAATGCTCTTCGCAGCCACATCCTGTGCAGCATTGCGACGCGTTCGATTGCTGCGCAGCGTAAAAGTCGCCGTTGGCACATCGCCGCTGCTGTTGCTGCCGCTGAGCGTGTATCTGCCTGAGCCGCTGCGCTGCCGTAGATGTGATGTTTCGCTGGCCGATGTATCCGCGCCGCCGGCATCGCTGTTGCTGCTGTATAGGCGACTATAGCGGCTGCTGCTGCGCGGTGTGTCCAGTGTAACGGTGCAGGTGGCGCTGTTATCGTTGCTGCTGTTGTTGTTGTTGCTGTTGTTGCTGTTGCGGTTGTCAGTGTCGGCTTCATTGACCGCCGATCTGGAACGTGACAGTTCACAGTTGGGTTTATAGTTGGCCGGACTGTACTTTTCGTATATGTCCAGGGCAGATGTGGCAACAAAATGTGCTAGGGATGATGATGAGCATGAGCTGGACAAACGTTTTGAGCTGCTGCCGTTAGCTGTTGCATCGTTGCCATTGCTATCTGCACCGCTCGGTGGCAGCTTTTTGGCAGCATCTCGGCGTTGCTTCAAGCCCCAATCGTCTTTCTTAGTTGCTGTGCCTGTTGTTGTTGTTGTTGTGCCCGTCGAGCTTGTTGCTGCCCCGTCGCCATTCGATGTTGTGCCCTTTGCTCGACGCGGCAACTAAACGTTTTTTTTGTTTGCATGTTTGTTCGTGTCATGGTTGTTGTTGAAACATTTATACAGATGTTGTGACATGTTTGGTTGGTTGTGTGATATAACGGTAACGGTAACGGTAACGGTTAACGATCATATTTTTATGTGTTTCATATGATGGGCAGCAACACAAAACCAAAATTCAAATAATAACAAAAAAAAAAAAAAAAAAACGAAAGACAAATAAGATATATAATAAATTCCAAACAAAAAATGCAGTAAAAAGGAAAAAGTCGAAAGAAAATAGATAAACAATCGCATATCCAGTAGAAACAAATATTTGCATAAACCGCCCGCAACACGACTTAACACGCGCGCCTCCATTTGTAAAATTGGGACCATCAATTGATTTATGTTTATTTAACATTGCATGTAACTTAACATTGCTGTTTAGCTTAATTGCATTTCGCCAAAGTTGCCAGACATTGTCAACTTTGTAGAGAAGAATTTATCGTTGCAGCCACTATTGCCACTATTTATATAATTCGCGACAAGAGCAAAAGAAACGCAATTTATACGATTGATAAACTTTGTACATTTAGCCCAACTGTCAAGAACTTTGACAACACATTTTGTGTCGTGGTCAAACTTGCCTCTCAGGTTTTTTAGAATTAAGTCGCTTTTTCGATTATGGTTTAGAAAACGCCGCTAATATCAAAAATTAAATCAACATAGCATTTTGTATTCTAATCATAATCATGGTCGATAAGAAATTGTAAAAATGGTGTGTCCATGACGTTTCAACACGACATAACTCCGCTTGGAGATATGACGTTCCAAAACGACATAACTCCGCGCGGCGAAATGACGTTTCAACACGACATAGCTCCGCGCGGAGATATGACGTTCCAAAACAACATAACTCCGCTTGGAGATATGACGTTCCAAAACGACATAACTCCGCTTGGAGATATGACGTTCCAAAACGACATAACTCCGCTTGGAGATATGACGTTTCAAAACGACATAACTCCGCGCGGCGATATGACGTTTGAACACGACATAGCTCCGCGCGGAGATATGACGTTCCAAAACAACATAACTCCGCGCGGAGATATGACGTTCCAAAACAACATAACTCCGCGCGGAGATATGACGTTCCAAAACAACATAACTCCGCTTGGAGATATGACGTTCCAAAACGACATAACTCCGCGCGGCGATATGACGTTCCAAAACCATAAAAATCATTGTATTTTGTATTTTAGACAAATTTTTTGCGAAAAACGTATGACTCAATTTATAAAATATATTTTATTGCAATCATAAATTTTCATTTTTTTTCTTTTTTTTTTTGTATAAGGATTGCGAACTTCCAGAATTAAGAATAAGCTCTGAAACCAAAGCATTTTAATTCGTGGGCGACAAATACAAATGAATAACGAAGTCGAAAAATTGCGACGATGACTGGCACAAATTCGATATGTGCGTCAAATTAGCGGCGGGGACTTAGCGTCGATTTTTGGTACTTGGTATCGGAAAAGGAATCGGTCACTTTTAAATGCATTTATTTAACGATAACAACGATAAAACGTCAAGTTGTTATCGACATCGATAAGTCATGCGTTAAATTAGTTAATCAGTTGATGGAACGCCCTATATGTTTTTTTTTCTTTCGCAGATTTATGACAAATACATGCATAGTACATACGCATGCATATGTCATATATTTGATATAAATTAGTGTGCACATGTATTTATGCCTCACACAGACACACACACACACACACACTCGCGAACAATGAATGCATCGTCACATTAAACATACTGGGAATTTTGAATTTTTATTGCCGACCGATGCCAACAGCAAATAATTTCACATACATATGTATGTATGTGGATAGCACAAGGGCGAGCCACATTTGTTGTTGTTGTTGTTGTTGCAGTAGCTGGGGCTGTTGTTGCAGTTGGTGCTGCTGCTGTTGTTGTTGGTGCCATTGGAGCTGTGCCAACAAGTGGTTTGGCCTGGCGAAAACATTCCATTGCCGTGGCGCGGCGGGTGGGTCTATGTTTGTGGTCATGACGCATTCGCCGCCTTATCGCAGCTTTCAACACACACGCACACACGTACGCACACTTACATATGTATGTGGGTACATACATATATGACCACTTAACAGCAAAAGAACAACAACAAGAGAACGAAAACAAATGACAAGTTTGCAATAACTGTAAATGTAACTTCAAAATGCCGCCAACTGTCAAACGAGTGTCAGAAAAAGAACGGTAAATACACAGTTAAAGCTCTATAGGGTGTATGTCTGGGGAATGGTTGGGGTATGGAAGGGGCGAGAATGCGTTTATGCAGAGCCAACATGGGCGTGCCTGGCTGGATATGACAAACAAACATATGCACATACACATGTAAATACATGTATGTACATATGCGAATGTGCGTGAAAAGGTGGGCGGGCAGTGGGTGGTTGTGGCTGTGGCTGTGTTTGGTCTCGGTTTTGCGACCAGGTAAGTGTATGTCATGGGCTACTTGTGACTTTTGGATAATGCACAACATGAAACGCGCAGTCAAAGCTGATTAAAAATAGTTTTATATACTAAAGACACACACACACACACGAGCGCACTTTGCATAGATACACGCACACACATACATACATATGTATTAAAGCACACGCACAGCTACCAAGGCAGATATCAAACACATACATATATACATGTATAGTATATGACTGTTCCGTATTGCTGTAATTAAAAACCTCACGAAAATAAATTGTAACTTTTACTTTTCTTACGAAAAACTGTAAATTATTTACAATATTTGTAATACCCTTATATGCATTAAAAGGTTGGGCCTATAAAATCTATATTTATATTTTTGATGAACACCAAAAATCGAGTATGTCTTTTCGTTCTTATGATGGTTTGTTGATTTCTTGTATACCTTATGTATAAAAATATCGAAATTTATGTAAACGTCATCTTTGTGTCCTGAAAAGTTTATTCGGACAATAAACACAAAAGTTATTCAAAAAAACCGATTCCCATGAAAAAGAAGAAGAATTGAAGGTATGTTTAACGTGACGTGTACCCTATAGGGATTTACGCTTGACAACAATGGAATGCAAGTTGGGCGGATATGACATTCCCCCTTGCTCAAAGGGTGTGGCCCAACTTATAGCTCGGCTGGTCTATTTTTTGTCAGAGAGACTCCAAACTAGATAACTCATATATATATATACATTATCCTTAGCATTGTAAATTGCGTCAGATAATAAAAATATGATGTTGTTGGATTTGAAAAGAAAGCATTTTTGGAACAGTCCTTATATATATTTGAGAAATATGTATACATGTGTGCATGTGTAGCTAGCATATGCTAGCTAAGCTATATAAGCTATATGTGTACGGTACATACAATTATACAATTACGACAGACACGAATCCTTAACTATTGTAATAGAGTACTCTAGTTGACACACAGAACTCACCAAATGATTCGAGTATGTGTACAGATGTGCGATTGTGCGTATGGATATTTTGTGTTTCAAAGCCCAAATAGTCTCGAGAGTTCGAGAGTGAAGCCTTTTAGTTTTCTATTTTTTTTTTTTTTAAGGTGATAGGGGATCTACACTAATATACATATTGTCCAGCATAATACATGATAATACAGACAGAATACTATATAGAGCTCTGTTCTGCCACCAATTGAACATCACATATGTATGTATAAGTATGTATGCATGTACATCAAAAATTAATCAAAGGTGGAAGTAAAAGGGGTTCGGTTTCGGGGTAAAAGGTGTGTGTGGCTAAAGCGATAATTAAAATTAGAGTAAACACTCACTCCGCATCGGCCGTACGAAACTGAATCATAATTGGAGCCGCTCAAATACGATGCACTATTTCGATATCCAGAATTGAGTGCAGATCCGGAACCGCCGCTCAGATACGATGCAGATCCGATGCTATTCCGCTGTGTATTGACGCGCGGCGTATACGAATACGCTGAATAGGAGCTGGGATAGTAGCTGCTTGCGCTGCTGCTGTGATGATTGTAGGCGGATGTGGACGATGTGCCGGCTGTGGAGCTGCCCGTGCCAGCTGATGAGGGCAGCAATTTCGATAGGCTGCTGCCGCGATTATCGTAGTAGCTGCTCGAGTAGCGCGAGTAGCCGTTGCTTGTGCCGCCGGCGCCGATGCCGCTGGTGGTGGTGCTGCCGCTGCTGCTGCTGCCGGAGCTGGTCGAGCTGCCAGCGCCGTTGGTCGACGTTGTGCCGTAGAGACTGCCACTGCCCGCTGCTGACGTTGAGGATCTACGCGGCGAAATCACACGCATATTAGTGGCAACAGCGTTCTACCGCTTCAATCGGACCAGTTTGCCGTTTTGCTGTGTTTGCCGCCTTTCTGAATTGACTTGTTATTGTTGTTGCCGCTGCCACTGCCGCTGCCGCTGCTGACGTTACTGATTTGGCAGAGCGTCCTGTTCCTCGCCCTACGCTCCTGTTTTTTTTTTTTTTTTTTTTTTTTTTTTTAGTATTATTATTTTTGTAATTGTTGCTCTGGTTTTATTGCTGCAAGAGAGTGAGAGTGAAAGTAGATGCGTGAGTAGCTTTCAAAACGGCAGCGCGCGAGTTGCACTCACTCACCTTGGCTTGCAGTTGCTCTTTCCGTTTTCTTATTTGCTTTATTTTGTATTTTTGCAGATTATTTACATAGTTTTTGCTTTTCTATTTTATTTAGTTAGTGTTGTTGCTTATGCTACATTAAAGACCCGTTATTGTTGCAGTGGAGAAGAGGCAAACTGTAATTAAAGGAGAATTTGTCATAAGTGACCTTCGTCAAGCTGCATATAAATAAACATATATAGGGGCTGACTAACAGTTACAGTTGATTACTAATTTCATAAATTTATCACAAACTTAACAGCGCCGCCAACGTCGCCCACTTCGTCGTGTCACACTTGTTTACAAAATGACAAAACAACAAAAATCACAATATTTCAAGTTTCACGACGCTGCAACTTGTCACAACAACAACAACTCAATGCAACTGCCGGTCTGTGTGTGTGAGTGGGGTAGCTGGGTAGCTATGCGGTAATAGTGAAGTTGCGTATGTTTGCATTCATGCGTGTGCCTGTGTGTGTGTATAAGACGCCGCCAGGCTGTCTACGGCCCTATACGGCGCGCAATGTCATTGTAACCGAGGAAACCGTTGCTCGTGTTTCACAGTGTGCGTGCGTTCGTGCATGTGTATAATGATAGGGCGCCACAACCTCACACACACACACATACACGTAAACAAACGGACGGACACATGGCCACTATCATATCGATCTCTCGTTCATAAATACAACTACAGTTATAACTACAACTATAAACATCACTACAGCAAGTTTTTTAGATTCACACATTCCAATGCGCCTATGTGAAGCAGCGATGCCGAAAATCACGTCAAAAATCGAAATTATTATAATTAAAGCAACAAAAAAAAAAGAAAAACGGCGAATCTATTTATAAAAGCGCTTAAAAGTACACACACACACACACAACTGGCTGGCGCTGGCGGTCGCCACGTTCCCGTTGGTTGGATGATACGGCGGTGGCGGCAGTAGTAAAACTGCGCTGCTGTGCCTGGCCTATGGCGCCATATGCGCAAATGAGATAGCAATATTGATATTGGCGACAGCGACACACTGAGACACACACACACCGAAAGGCAACGAACACAAACATATACATACGTATGTATGAATGTACATATACGCGGCCAAGCAAGCAACGTACGAATTACGCAAAGTGAAATATCTTTCTCAAAAATGGAAAGTGGAAAAGTGACGACTATGACTGTAAATTTCGCTTTAGAACGCGAACACTTTAATATAGATATTTGAAGAGGGGAATTCAGCGCCTTGCTAAGCAGTATATTTATTTATAAAATTCATCATTCACACACAACCCACTCACGACGCTAGAAAAAAATCCAAAAACGTCTTATTGCTTCAACGCTTGGTACGCACACCAAAAAAAAAAAAAACAATTTAATTGCACTAACTGAGCTTCTTTACATGGTAATAACTTATATTATTGGCTTTTATATGCAATTTTCAGCCCACAGCACGCAGAACTCACTTAGGAGCGAGTCAGTTTTGCAAACGAACTACCGAAATGTAGGGTTGCATCGATACGAGTATCGATAAATTTATTTATTGTATGGTTTTCTTATCGCACAAATCAAATCATAACCTATCGACTACAGTGGTCATCGCCAACCACAGAAAAAGTGGCAACACCGCCGTGTATATACATTTTGAGAGAAAATTTTGTTCAGGTGTGAAAAATCTATGCAGTTTATTCTCGTTTATAAATAAATAAAATTTAAATGCAAATAGTAACTAGACTTAATTATTACATGGTTTTGCTATTGTCATTGCTCGTGCTGTGCGTTATGCCGTATTTACCGAATTATGAACAGTACCCTGCAGCCGCAAATTGTCGCGTCGCATTACATTTAGTGTTGCCAACTTTTGCATTTGCAAAAAAAAAGCTATCTCGTCAAATTCGCACTACTGTGCATTAAACTTCACATATTTTTTTTTGTGCAAACACACATTAGATGGCTACACAGTGTATTTATGAAAAACTCAATTTCCAAATTGATAAGCCAAAATCTTTCAGCAGGACTGCGCATCACCGTCGTACCAATTAGCTTACAAGCATTTTAAGGACCCTGGACATTAAATAGCTAAATCTAACCGGAAAAGGCTGAGTGGGCAACACTTTAGCCTGCGCCGCCGCCAACGTCGTCACACAAAATGAAGTGAGCTACAACACAACAAAGAAAATAAACTAAACTGAATATTGAGAAAACTTCAAAAACAATTAATACAATAACATTTTTATCTATCGGTTTCTATTTCCCGTGTACAGTAAACCAAAAGGCACAGCAGTTTTTTGTTAATTTTCTGAAATTTCAATTTGTCTCGTCGTTATCATCATCCGCATTGCCATCGTAATTTTTAGCAGGTCTCTCTTATTACCACCCATCGCCCGCCCGCCCAGCTAGCTTTGTGGGAAACCTTGTATTAAAGTTCGTTTACTGGAACATTTTCACTAGCCCCCAGGAGCTTCGTCTTCGCTTTTTACTACGCTTCAGTTCTCCAACGAGACGCCCACACAAATATTTAGGTAAGTGCTTCCTCTTATCAGTTGTGGCTGCATTTTCATTGTAATTGATATGATCTGTCTTGCAGTTATGTCATCGACCGCCGGCAAACGCAAGGAAATATACAAATACCTGGCGCCATGGCCATTGTACTCTATGAACTGGAGTGTGCGCCCAGACAAACGTTTTCGCCTTGCCCTGGGCAGCTTCATCGAGGAGTACAACAACAAAGTGCAAATCATTAGCCTGGACGAGGATACCAGCGAATTTAGTGCTAAAAGGTGAGATGAGTGCAGAGAGTAAGCATCTGCCGAGCCTTAAATACGCATTGGAAAACCTATGCACGTATGCATGCTTTCTCATTGCTTGATTTGTAATTCTCAACAAGTTAATGCTGCCAAAGGTGGACAGGACCATTGCAATCCTAGAGTCCGTTGTTATCCGAAATTACACGGACAACCCGATCATTTATGGTGCTTGTACCTTGGTCCGTCAGCTTAACATTAGTTTGTCTACTTAAAAGGTCTAACTTAAACCAATCATATGGCAATAATACGATATACTATGTCGATCTTAGTCGCACAGCAGTGTTTATCATATAACTCGATCCATGGGAGCTAATTAATTAATAGCTTTCAGTTCAAATATTTTCGTTTATTTACACAAAAACTCAATTGGCAGTCGATAGTATGGCAGGTATAAATTCGAGTGGTCCGATACGAGACTAGTTTGCATGGAAACAGACAGCAGGACAAGAATAAACCCTGCATAATATCGGGGGTATTATAATTTTGTGACGCAATGTATTAAGTTTATGCGTGAACATTTTTGGTTTTGATGATATCTTGTGCAAACTTGGCATTTGCCAGCTTCCGACTATCATATCATATACTTTTTAGAAAGAATAAGTGGGATACTTCTGTTTTTGAAGACATCTTGAACTGTTTCATATTGGACTACTGACTATATTTTTGTCTTTTATGGGAATAATCTTTCTGGAATTATTCGTTGCTTAATTACTTAATGTTCTGTTTTGTTCTCGTTCACTTGCAGCACCTTTGACCATCCATATCCTACAACAAAAATCATGTGGATACCAGACTCGAAAGGCATCTATCCCGATCTGTTGGCCACCAGCGGTGATTATTTGCGCGTTTGGCGCGCTGGTGAACCGGATACCCATCTGGAGTGCGTGCTAAATAATAACAAAAACAGTGATTTTTGTGCGCCGCTAACATCGTTCGACTGGAACGAGGTGGATCCCAATTTAGTTGGCACATCATCCATTGACACCACCTGCACAATATGGGGCCTAGAGACTGGGCAGCCGCACGCGCGCGTCTATGTGGCTGGGCATGTTAAGACACAGCTAATAGCACATGACAAGGAGGTCTATGACATTGCATTTTCACGTGCCGGCGGCGGCCGCGACATGTTTGCCTCAGTTGGCGCTGATGGCTCCGTGCGCATGTTTGATTTGCGTCATCTGGAGCATTCGACCATTATCTATGAGGTGGATGCCAATAGCTTTGATATATATATATGTATATATATATTGTTTATTTATTGATTTATTTGTCTTGATTAGGATCCTGCGCATACTGCGCTGTTGCGCTTGGCCTGGAACAAACAGGATCCGAATTACTTAGCCACTGTTGCCATGGATTCATGTGAAGTTATTATTTTAGATGTTCGTGTTCCTTGTACACCTGTTGCAAGACTGAGCAATCACAGAGCGTGCGTCAACGGTATTGCGTGGGCGCCGCATAGGTAACCAATATCCAAATCAAAAATATCTAACCACATATCTAACAAGTCTCGTTCGGTTTGCAGTTCCTGTCACATTTGCACTGCCGGTGATGATCACCAAGCACTGATCTGGGATATACAACAAATGCCACGCGCAATCGAGGATCCAATTTTAGCCTATACAGCTGCTGAAGGCGAAGTCAATCAAATACAATGGGGTGCCACGCAACCCGATTGGATAGCCATTTGCTATAACAAAGCGTGCGAGATCCTGCGGGTCTAAGAGTCAATTTTTCTTACCACCCAAGCAACCTGTCCCCCCTCCCGACCCACACTGCTCTGCCCTGTGGCTGTGATGTGAGGATGATGTGGCTGCAGAACGCACAGTTGTCAACACACCCAATAACAGCAGCAGCAGAAGCGACACCAACCAACACACAGATACGCATACTCAAACACACACACACACACACAGAGACAGACACACACACACACACATGCGGATACAGAACACAATGTAGTTGTAGGTTTTGTAGGCGCAGCCGCGGAAGAAACGCGTTTTAATTACATAATATACACACATATATAGTTTTGTATTCGGACGTCGATTTATATCCCACAATCCCGCATCCGCATCTGCAACCCAACTTGGTGTATTGGTCGCCAGTGTCTGTGGCTCAGTCGAAGTTAAAAGTGAGACGCGTAGGCGGAGCAGCCGGGCAATTCTATTAGAGTTTAGTTTTTTAATGCTCTCTGTGGCCGGGCCAGGCACATTTAGCATCCCCCTAGCTTAGTTGAACATAATGTTATGATATATAAGTCTCAAGGTATAACCAAAATATGTATTGCTATTTGTAATTTATTTGACTCGTTTCGCACGTTATGCTGAAGAGTACCGGACGCTTAGTTTTATGAATTGACATGTCTGGCTTATTGACATTCTGTTTTTAAGATCGCAAAAAAAAAAAAAACATTTACACATAAAAACAAAAAACAAGATGAACAAATGAAAAACAATGTCCTACCTCGTTTTCCAACATGTTAAATGTTGTTAATATTTGTGTCTAACCGCAGTAAGAACAACAACAACAACAACAACAACAAACCAAACAAACAAACAACTACACGCAAAAACAAAAAACAGACGAACAACAAATGAGAGAAAACCCAAATGAAAAATGTATCCAAAAAGACGCTAAAGGCTTCTTTTTGCTTTTGTTTTTTTTTTTTTTTTTAACTATTTTTTGGACATTTTTTATTATTTTTTTGTTCAAATGTTTTTTGTTTTTTTTTACACGTTTTCTATTAGAACCAAACAACAAAAGGACTTAAGCAAAACGAAAACGCAAACGCAAAGCAAACATAAATAAGCGAAAAAAAATAATACTTGTATTTAGAAAACAGAAATGAATTAAAAAGAAAACCAAAAAAAAAAAAAATACGAAAAAAACAACTGCACAACCACAGCTAAATACAATACTTACTATTTAAAATACAACTAAAAGAAAAACCGAAATATTATATTGAGCGAGAGAGAATACAAGATTGTTGCTATCCATTTAAAAAAAAAAACACAAAATGAACATATAAAATAATGACTGCATTCAATTAACATTAGCTTCATAAAATACAGTCAGGCCGAATGATCGAATAGATCCTTACTCCCGCACTGAAAGCAAAAAAAGCAGAAAACAACAAGAAGAAACAAGAACAATATACTAATCCACAACAAAATATAAATACATTTTCTATGGTCGAAACTATAGTGCGCCGCTCTGAGACTGAAATAAATGAGAATCCTTTTAGACGATATGCCTTTTCGTTGGCTCAGAGTTATCTGTTCAAACTCCAAATGCTAATATACATACATATATACAAATACAACTGATGCTGCTTTTGATTATGCGTGTAAATACAGAGAAGCGTAACGCTCTTTACTTTATTTTGTTTCATTGTTTTATCCAATAACAATCAGAATCTGTAAACACTCGACAAGACTTTTGCGCAATTTCAATTGAATATGAATAAACCGGTAAATCCTTTTTACAGTGTGTACACATGTACGCACACATGCATGCATTGCATATGTAGATACACGCGGCATGCATACATTGATATATACATATACACATGTACGTTAATAACTGCGTAGCGTGAGTAAGCATTTTTTGGCAAACGGTTTCTGTAATTTTTAGCATTCATTATCCGGTTGGATCAAGATATTCTTTATACTTACACACACACACACACACACACACACAATGTAAAACAATAATTTAAATTATTTGTATGCGTTTGCATTTTTTAAATTCACACACAGACATACATCATGAATTGTAACTACATATACAAATATAAGCACACATATATATATATATGTATGTGTGTATATATATAGGACATCTGGTACCATGCTGGGTCAGCGCGGAGTTTTGAAACTAGGAGGCAGCAGGAATGTGAGGGGCGCAGCAACGAAAGCGAAAATCCCAAGAGAAAAAACAAAAAGAAAACAAAAAATATTTAAATAAACAATTTTTAAATAAACCTTTGTTGTCACGCCATTTAAATCAAATCGGGCAAATCAGGCGGCGGGCATATATTGCCAATATCGACTGTTCCACATGGCTCCTTTAAACCAGATGCACTGCCGCTGAAAGATATGGGATTAAGCTCGGTTCACCAGATCCAACTAATAACTAGGCTGGCCTACCTCTTCGTCGGGGCATGCGTGGACTTCTTCAGGACGAGCAGCTCATTGGCCTTGAGCTTCTTGAGAATGATCTGGAGATGGCCGCTGATTTGGGAACGCTGCACAACAGACTCGTCCGGCTTGACCTCCTCGTTGTAGGCCATTTGAAAGACTTTGCCCTTGACCGTGACGCGCACGTAGTTCGTCTGTATGTCCACGTCGATAAGGGACGTGTCCAGATGCCTGGTTATGGCCGGAATGGAAAATGCATTTGGACTGAGTCTCAGCAATGTGTCAGGTGGTGTGGGACTACGTACTTGTATACCTCCAATAACAGACTGTAGTGGCCAGCCTCATCCTGGAAATTAAATGGCAGCTTAGCCTGATTGATGTTGTAGGGCCGGCCGCAGGGCGCGAAGAGATTAGGGCTTCTCTTTTGCTTTTGCGTCAATGGGTCTGGCTGCGACTCGTGCTTCTCTCTGCCGAGCTTGTGCTGGCGCGCAATCTCGGTGCGTATTTCCGGGCAATGCTCACTTTTGGCATTCCAGAAGGCGCGTGTACGCTCATCCTCGTCCTCGATGGCGGCGCACTCTTTGGCCAGCTGTGCCTGCTGCTCGGCCACGCGAATACGCTGTTCATCCCGTTCGATGGCCTGTGCCGCCTGGCACTGCACAATAACAGCTCGATGCTGTGGCAGAAGGCGCTGCGCCTGCAGACGTTCCGAGGGTAATATATCCTTGCAGTCCAGGCTCTGCAATTGCAGCAGCGTACCCACGACAAAGTCACGATAGTGCGGATAATCGACACAAGGATTGCCAATAAGGACCAGCTCCCGCAAATTGTAATTGCCAATCAGAGACTCGACGCTGGTCAGCTCGCCGACAAAGTTGAGCGTTAGATCGAGCTTATTGAGCGACTCAAGACTCTCCAAGTTCTCAATGCGCTCAATGTTGTTCACGGCCACATTGAGATACTCGAGACGCTTCAGCTTGTGCAGATTCTCCAGGCGCGCTATGAGATTGGACTGCAGCAGCAGAATCTTGAGATCGCGACACCAGTTCTGTATATGCTCGATGCGCTCGATATCTTCCTGGTGCAGCGACAGCTCCTCGAGCGTGCCTATCAGCCGCTCATTATGCTCCGACTTTTTGCGCACCAGCTCCTCGGTGACTGCGATAATATCATTAGAGAAGCAAGCATGCAAATACTTTGTCTTCAACTTACTGCGCACCATAATTCGAGAATATAAATATTTATGTTGTGTCTATGTCAAGAACTGGCTTCAGCTTCAGCTCAAATAGCACTTAAAACAGTAAACAAATAAGGCGACTGCGTTGCTAGGTTCAGCTTCTTCTGCTTCTTCTTGTTGCTGTTGTTAGTGTTGTTGTTGTTGACACCCGATTACAATTTAAATTTTGTGTCATCGGCGGGCGAGCGATTGAACTTATCGAACTTATTAACATATCGATTTGCATGACGGCAACGTCATCGGCGCCCGCCGCTTTGTATTTTTTTTTTTTTTAATTTTTTGATTTATGGAAATCTAATCAGTTGAATTAGTTAAAATCGCGTATTAGGTGCTCAATTGCAGGGCCGGAACGCGGTATGGATGTAAATAATTATTTTTGTAGTTTTCCATCACAGAAGACAGTCGACAATTTCATATATTCAATATAACATGAATAAATAAAGAGCCAATAACATGAACGGTTATTTTTTGTAAAAACGGTAACTTCGACCATTTTGTTTAGCAGTTTCTTATACGTGCACATGTGTTTTTTTTGTCTGTTTATTAACACTTAAAAAATTAAAATTTATCAAATGGTGCAATTCTTATTTGTGTAATAATGTACAATATAAATGGAAATGCATAATTCAATATGTAGAATATATGTATGTTTCTTTGTGCTTTTTCTAGTTAGCTTCTGGCCCTCATCAAATCCGCACCTGTGCGCCATGGCTTCAGGTGTGCTCGGCTCATTGAACTCCGCTAGCACTGGTGGCAGCCAGACAAACTTGGACACTGTAAGCGTAATCAGCTTTTGGGATCGAAATGGGCGATAAGGATGTCGATATTTTGCGACCACTCAGCGATGACGAAGTGGATGAGCTGATGCAGTTGTATGGCGAGAAATATGGACCACTCAATTTCCACTATCTCTTGCTGTACAATCAGCGCAAATGGGATCGCCAGCTGGACGCGGCGGGCATTTCCCGGACAGATGAGGCTAACCTATCGCTGCGCAAGCGCTTCTATACGCATCGAACTGGCGGCTTTCGACAATACGGCACATACGTGAGCCTGCACCGGGACGTGGTGCAGAGCGTGTCCTTTTACAGCTGGCAGCCCGTGGAGCCGGCGGAGCTGTTCACCTGCCTGGAGCAAACACAGCGCATTGAATGGTCAAACGGTGCGCTGCTGACCAACGTTGATCTGGAGCATTGCGCACGCGTCAAGGAGATTGCCAGCAGGAAGGGAGCGAGTGGCATACAGGCACGTGAGTGCTACGGCATGGTATTGCCACATGCCGAGGCGCGCACGGTGCACGTGCCCGATCTGCTGTCAGACTTTGAGCTGCGCCGGCTGTGCGATGAGGATGCGGCCATGGTTCATGCTGTTTGGCCCAATAAGGGCGAAGGATCGCTGGCATACATACGTGCTTTAATCAAGTACAATAGAACACTGGGCGCCTGTCGCAGCGACACTGGCGAGCTAATCGCCTGGATATTCCAAAACGATTTCTCCGGTCTTGGGTATGCCAAATGGAATATCATTGATCAAAGCCTATTATAAAATTCTACTCTTGCCAGCATGTTGCAGGTGCTGCCAAAGGCAGAACGGCGTGGCCTCGGCGGTCTCTTGGCCGCGGTCATGACCAAACTGATTGCCAAAGGGGAAGAGGTTACGCTCACCGCATGGATTGTCGCCAGCAACTGGCGCTCGGAGGCGCTGCTCACTCGCATTGGCTATAAGAAGGCCGTTGTGAACGAGTGGATCAAGCTGTTGCCTGCATAATATGCGGCCGGATCTGGGTAAAATAGCTGATTGGTTATAGTGAGGGAAGCCACGAAATATAGGACATATATGGAACTAAAATAGAAACGATTATACACTATACACGCTTTTATTTCTTTTTTATATATAATATAATAATGGAGACTTCTAACCAGATGTAGTTTTGTTAGAATGCATTCGAGTTCAATGGACGTCAGTCTCAGATAGCACGGATTGATTAAGGCTTTCCACGGGAGTTAGTGAATTGTTGTCAAAGTCTACATCTAAAAGAAAAATACAAACTGCAAAACGAAATGAAATATATCCAATCTCATTTAAAATACATTCAAGAATATATAAGCAATCAGAATACTTTACGTCCGCATATATGAACTATTCCGTTGCGCCATAGAGGGGTGACTGATAAAATGGATTAGGTTCATAATAAAAGTCCAAATGCTTTACATAATACATATAACGTAGTACGTAATTATATGTATATTGCCTATGTACACGGTCAACAATTTTTATTACGCATTGCGATGCGTTTCGATATTGTAAATACATACAGTTTTTAAGGCATAATCAAATTCGAATTGCAAAAACAAAATTAATTTTCTAGCGGCAATTGAGGCTAATCCCATCGCACCTGGGTTCGGTGTTGAATTTTATACTTATTTACATACCGCATTAGATGCATACATACATACATTTATCATACAATAATTTACAATATAATTAGGATAGGAGCTGATGGGAGCATAAAACAAAAAACATTGGAAACATACAAAAGCAAAAATGACATACAAGCAGAGAGCACAAAGACGAATGTTCGATTTGTTTAAATTGTTGTTTTGAATGCGAAATACTATTCAATTAAGAATGCCCGTAAATGGGGGACTCTGATAAGAAGTGTTATCAGAGACGATCGAGACGAAACGAAACCGGGTAAAACAATTTGTGTATGGGCCTGATGTTTCAATTTACAATTTCACTAATTATAAAAACTAAACGAATAGCAAGCGCGTGGTGCTCCCACTCGGCATACCGCTGCCATTAGCCAGCAAACTGTTGCCGCTGGCTGGCATTGTCATTGGCATTTGCATGGTTGTCGGTGCTTTCGTTGTCTGCATCTTGTGTAAACCATTTGCCATCACATTCCCGTTGATTGGGCTGCGATAATAGTTATCATTTAGCGGCGTATACTTAATGTGATTGCTTTGCGTGTGCGTTGGCAGCTCCCTGGCCTTTGAGATTTGCTTGGCCCGATTGTAACACAACACACCGATAATGGCCAGTGTCATGCCCAGACAGTTGACCCATGTAACCGGATTTCCCAATATCAGCAGCGAGACGGCAATCACAAATATGCGCTTCGAGGCGCTGGCCACCGCATACGTAAGCGGCGTTACCAGCGACAGCACGCTAAAGGCAATTATGTTTTGCATCCAATTAAGAACGCCATCGGTGAAGAGCAGCGCAATTACCCGGTAGTCAAGATTTTTCTGCAAGTCAAGCGAATACAGGCCATTAAAATTGTCTATATGTCTCTACATCTATAAAGAATCACTTACAATTGCTGAATGCCGGAAAACAGCTAGGCTGTCTACGTACAGCCAGAGGGGCAGGAAAATGAATAGGGATAGCTTGCCCAGCAGATGGAGCAGGCGCAAGTGATGTATGCCCGTATCCTTAAGCACCTGCATACAATTTTGATAGCATTAAGTGCGGCTCGGGGAACATTGTTAAATATATATGCAAGTTTACCTTCTTGGAGAAGATGTTTTGCAGGGAGAAACCCATCGTGGAAATGAGTGCGCTTATTAGGCCAAGCATGTCGAATGAGATTTCCGTAACGGTCGCAATCGCCACGCCAGTTATGATGGGCAACAGGCTCAGGTACACCAGTGTGGGCTGCTTCTCGCCAAAGAAAAGGCGTGTCAGAACCACAGTAAAAAGCGGCATGGTCGCTTTAACTAAATATGCAAGGAGTGATCCATATTTGATGACGTGTGTGCGCGTTATGTTTTATTTAAAAGCGCCCTTACCTGTGTGCGCGTAGGAGACGGGCACCTTCCACAGCGATATGTGCGATGTGACCGAGGCGAGCAGCTTGCCAATGGCCAGCGGCACAATTAGCCGCATGTAATAGGAGCGCGGTATATCCTGATATTTGCGTATGCGCCATAAGTTGAAGAAGGGCCCGCTGTATAGCGTGATGCTGCATAACTGGATGAGGGTGACGGTCATCGGGAATGGAAACTCGTTGAGCACCATTTTGCCAATGACATTGTTGCTGGACGAGATCACGTACCAGAAGAGGCACATCAACAGCACGACCGCAACATGACGGGAACTGGTGCGTTTGCCACCCAACATATTTGAACAGTTGCTGTTTTGTTAAGAAGTTGCCGTAGTCAGGTGTCAGCGCCACAGTGTCTCTACCTGTGCGCCTGCCAGTCAGCTGGTCCTTTTTATTGATCTTTGTTTATTGCATCTCGCTGTATGATTCGATTTTAAATAAATATATGCACGTCGACAATGTCGCCCGTTTGTTTTCTACGTGGACGCAACAGTGTGGCCAGACATTGCCGGATATACGGCAAGTGTTGTTAAATGCCGACACATTGGTCTATCGATAAATATTCAAAACATAATTTCCCAACTTTCAGTATTGAACATTAACTGAAATAGCAATTTCAGGAACCAATCAGTTCAATTATCATCATTATGATTATTAGTTTTTATATCGACAAGTGATTTCCTGTTTTTGGTGTACACATGAGAGTTTTTCTCAAAAATGAAATGCTTTTAAATATATATCTATATTAAGTCGATTATCAACTACAAATTCGATTTGGTTTGAGACCATTTAATGGTTTTTGGTTGGCACAACAGTGCAGGAATCTTTATGTTAGTGGCCCACTTCCTTAACTTCAGCGCGCTTGATGGCCAGAGCGTGACGCAGCTCCCGAAATAGCTTATCGGCCCAGGATGAGGAGCTAGGATTTGTTGCGCAGAGTTCCTTCAATGCCAGCAATACGTTTGTGTGCTGCTGCGTTAGGTCCGCCTGGTCGAAGCGGGGATCCAGCCAATAGACGCCCCGTGGCGCAGCCGGCATTGCCTGAACACCAACATCCCGGCTACGGTTGCTAAGTCGCGCGTCTGTTTGAGTCGATACACTCTTATACAGGCCCGTGGATAGGCACTCGTCTTCCGCTCCATTCTCTGCCTGCTGCGTGGATCTGAGCTTGTGCAGCGCCATCTTTGGATTCTCCTTTAGCTCCATCAAACGCGCCACATCGATGCCGGTGAGGCGCAACAATGCAGCTGTCGTCTCTGGCAAGCGTTCCAAGCCCCATTTGCTCAAATTGATGTTCGATGCGGACGTCGAATTGAACTTGTACGTAACATTAAAATTGTTACACAGCGGCGAGGGATTCATGAAGAGGTCACTGTTCATATATGATGCACGGCTGGGCAGCTTCCTGATGGTGTCAACCACAAGGAACACGGTCTCCGGTGCCTTTGACGCCTTTAAACGCATAAGATTAAGCACACTTTTCGCGCGCTCCACGGCCAGCCGGCGCTTCTCCCGAGTAGTCGGCGGCGGTCCAGCATCTGCTGCTGCTGCTGGTTGCATTAATTTGTTTATATTAACCACCTTGACGCTCTTTTCGTCGGCATGTACGGGCACAAAGTCGAGTTGCTCGGGTTCCGTTTTTATGACGGGCGCAGTACTGTGCCGCGATCCATTGGATCTGCCAGGCTCCACTGTGCGTCGTTCCTTGCGACTTTTTTGTGGACTGCCACTATGACTGCGACGTCGCTTTTTATGGCTCTCGTGCTTTTTCTCCTTTTTGTGTTTTTTTCTTTTTTTCTCGGCAGTTGAACGCTCCAAATGTTCCAGCTCCCTGCGCCGCTCCTCGATACGTAGCTGCAACTCTCTCTCTTCTTCGCTGACTGGAATACTTGGCTGTTGTGGCATCGGTGGTGGCTCCAGATCCATATCATTTAATTGATTCACTTGGCTATATGCACCTGTTACGCCTTCGAAGTCCGTCTCTGACAGGACATCGAGGAAACCCAATTGCAATTCACGGCGTTCCTCCTTCTTGACGGTCACATCGTGCGGAAGGCGCGGCTCCAGTGGATCTGTTAATAGATCATCAAAATAGTTGTCCGGCACATCCGGAAAGCTGCCATTCGTTTGAGATTCTCGTTGAGGCTCTGTGGGCTGGGCTCGGTCTGTGGCTGACACTCTTAATGGGGTTTGGTCATATTCATTGGTCGGACTTAGCTTTATGCTCATTTCCTGATCAAGTGACGGTGGTGACGGCGCAGGCGGCATCGCCATCTGATCCTCATCATCGCTTCCCCAACCTGCTGCTGAAGTTTCGGTGACTGCGGCTTGGTCCGGCGAGGGGCCGCCTTCGTCACGCAGCGGAGTGCACTCATTCTCATCGTCTTTGGGTAGCGATTTCTCGCATTTCACATCCGTGTAAGCGGCTTCTATTTCGTTTTTAACACGAATTGCATCTTCCATATTATTGGCAACCCAAATAAAAGATGCAATATTCAGTGTGATCGTATCAAGTCAACAAAAATATACCAAGAAATTTGATTTTGTTTCTCAGCTCTACAGATAGCTGACAAAGTCGAAATCAATATAAATTGTTTAATTATTTTTCAAACAGTTATACAGAGCATATACATATATATATATATATATATTATCTTGGTTTACAAAGCATTGTACTTTATATTTAGTAATTTTTCATTAAGCCAACTATTGGGTATTTTTTGCCCATTTTGGTATTTTCATTGAAGCACTTCACAACGATAAGAAAATCATCGAGTTGCCATTGTGCTGCCAATGAAAAATCGATAAATGACAACTATTGAATTTTTTATTGCAAAGCGATCGTAGGCCGTCAACAGTCGTCTGCTGAAGTGTGAATTTATAAATACAAATTAAATAAAATGAATCGGGCTCGCAGGAACGTTGTCAACAAACCGTTTGTTTCGGGAGGCGTTTATGTAAGTTGCAATATTTTAAATTTGTTTAATACATACACACTAACACACATTAATACATATGAATGTATGGAAATGTATTTTATGATTGCATTACTCATTTAACTTCTATTCAATACTGTCATTCCGCAAATATGTATGTTTTTCTGTAATTTTGCAAATATAAAGCGCAAAAGTATGAATATACATCAATGAAATATATATACATATATATATATATATATATATATGAGCGAAGTATAGATACATATGTATGTATACATACGTGTAAATATGAATGTATGTGTATCATTCATCAAGCTGAGATGATGTTCTCATTTTGCACTCTTGCATATGTATGCTTCTGGTATACACACACACACACACACACACACAGAAACACACATGCATATGAAGCTGTAGTTTTAATCGATACTGGTATACATACATACATGCATATGCACAGTTATAAAATTACTCACCCGCATAGACAAATGTGTGTGTATGTATATACATACATACATAAACGCACATATGTGCAATGTATCTATGCATATACATTCATTAGTTTTAGTTCTTTGTTTATATGTATTTTGTTTTCTTATCATTAAAACAACAATTTCTGCAATAATAGTAATTCTATTTTTATTTATATAATTTACAGCGCACAAATTGAAAATGTGTGTCTCAAACCAATTGTGAATTTATTTGCAACAGCCAATAAAAGTTTCTTTAATCGCAAGTTTCAAGCGTTGTGTCCAGCCACCTGATACTCCAACTATTTTTACCCACACACACACACACACACACACACACACACACACACACAGACATACACACTGGGAGCCTTGGACCATTTATTTGAACCGCTGGACTTGCCATTTTAGTTACTTTTGGGGGCTGCTGGAAATTAATTCATCCAAAATTGTAACTAAAATTATTAGTTTTGCGTTAGATAGCAATGCTCATTTACCTTCACTTGAGTACCCAAACGAGACACCAAAACGCCAATTCGAGATGATCAAAGGTTTGGGCGGGCATTTACCGCAATTTCAGCCTGGCGAGCAGCCCGATGAACACCAACTGCTGCACCGGGCTGCGGGCATTGGTGGTCATTTGGGCGGGATGCCAAGTTGCCAAGCATTTGGTTAATGTGATATGATTAACGTAAACCATCGATTGGTTGGCTCATGGTTTCGTTGGTGCAGTGCGTCTGCATGATTCGTTTGGGCACTTTGGGTTGTAGGAGTGGTCATGGCTATTCCTGAACTATGGTTTTTAGTAGATCCGCCGGCACACGTGCTGCGATATAAAGCCTACCGCCCACGCCGTTAGTAGATCCTTTGAATGGCATGTAAGACATTTCCAAGATTGGTATATGCAAAGGGGCTAAACAATTGTTGTTGTTGTGGTTGCCTTTGCCCTTATAGCTTAAGCCAGGAGCGTGCGACTCAAATAACCGTAAACATTTTAATTCTTATAAATTACAATTTATCAATTGTTTTCTTTTTTTTTTTTTTTTTAAATAATTAACTGCCTTTTTTTTAAGTTAATTCAAAATATATTAAATCAAATTAAAATTGAAAAAAAAAAAACTAATTAAGCAAATAACTCGATTTATAAAAACTCTTTTTGCTAATCAATTCGTAACAAAATATATAATTGAAAAAAAAAAAAAAAAAAAACAGAGAAACCCTTTATCAAGAAATTAAAATATAAGATTAATTTAATTTCCTTTGGTTTCCTTGTTAATTTAATAATGAAGAAAGTTTCCAATTAGCACGAAAAATTGAAAATCAAATGAAAAAATGTCAAATAAAAGTTGGGGCATATTTCGTTAGTTGATCGGTTAAGAGAATAATTTTCAATACATGCCAAACACTAGCGTCCGGATTTTGCAAATAATTTTTTTTCTTTTGTTGAAAAAAAAAACAAAAAAACAAAAAAAAAAATATATTTGCTGTGCATGCCAGATATACGTGCGCTAATAATACCCGACTTTCCCCATCTAGAATCCGAATGCCGCTTCCACGATTCCTCAAGCTGCGCCGTTCGTAGCAACACCGCCGGCACCGCAACCGGCCAAGCCACAGCCGGTCAAGCTGCAGACGGTCAAGCCGCAGCCGGTGGAAAATCATGAAGCGCTGCCCATGCCGATTTTCATCAAGGATGAACCGATTACGCCCGCTGGCGATGACATGGAGGAAACCGACACTGGCACCAATAATGGCAGCATGGACTTTGCCAGCGTCTTGGATTCGGAAAATGGTGGAAAAATACCATTTAAGAAGATCTTTCAGAAGCGCAAGAAGTCATCGGGTACGTAAATTCATAAAATTTGAAGAAAAAAAAAGAAAAGAAAAACCAGCTTGAAACGATTAAATATATCGATCTGTAGACTATCGAATCGATCATCAGAGGACTTCGTTTATCTGGTAAACCTCAACTTTTGAAGTTGAAATACAAGACATTTCTAACGTGACTCACTTTTATGTTAATAATAGAATCTAATATGATATTGACAAAATGTATTGTTTGTTTAGAACGCACACGTGACAAGAAATTGCGCCAGAATCGGCAGCTACGCAAATCAATGTTGCCGAAGAACGCTCTGATGGCCCTCAACGAGGTGAAGGGCATTAACATCAGTGATTTTACGATTAATAGCAATCCGGATGGCGGCTTTACAGCTATTGTGACCGTAAATACCAGGCAGTACGAGGGCAAGGGGCAGTCGAAGATGGCCGCCAAGAATTTGGCCTGTGAGAAGGCTTTGCGCGATTACATCATAGCCAAAATGACGCCAAAGCCGAAGAAAGCGCCAAAGCCAGCTAACGATAGCGAGTCCGAGGCGATGGAGACGAACGATACAGAGAATACAGAAAATCCGCCGGAGGATGATGTGCCCATGCTGAACTTGGCCTCGTTTGCCATTTACAAGCTGTTTGCCGAATGGGAGCGAGAGGGTTATGTTGTCCCCGAAATGCATCCATCAGCTGCAAATGCATCTGCACAGCAAGGTGATCCCAATTCGCCAGCTTCGTCTGTTATTGTCACACCAAAGGAGCCAAAGAAGCCGCCCGTACGCACCGAGCTGCCGGTCAACTGGGCTACCATGCATCCAGCCACATTGTTGTGCGTCGTAAGTGTGCCAGAGTTCAATTCATATGGCCAAGTGATATTTTACTATTTGAATTTGTTTGACAGATGCGTCCAGGACTTTCGTATATTGACCATGGCTGCACCGGAGAGAAGCCGAATGTTTTGCAGCGTTTGGGCGTCATTGTGGACAATCAGGAGTTCACCGCCACTGGACGTTCCAAAAAGATAGCACGTCGCAATGTGGCTGTCAATGTTTGCAACAGTTTGTTTAACACCAATTTCATATATGAGGAGTATTAGACGGGCCGCAATCTCAGCTGAATCTATGAAAATCCAACAATTTATCTCGACTTTTTAATTTTTTAAATGTGCTTCTACAACTTGACACCTACATAAACCTACCACACTCCGGGACTACAGTAAATTCGTGACCATAAATATGTACGTAGTTGAGTAATTATTGCGCACTTTGTAGAGGCTATTTGAATGTTGTCAAGCGATATGTTGTGTAAAGCTTAGGATATATCTTCGACCCCTTAAAGTATATATACTCTTGACCGAGTCGATATAGCCATGTCTGTCCCTTCTGTTTCGAGGCAAACTAGTCTAGAGCATATATGTCTGAGTCGGTCGAATTATGTTATCATTTAGCTGACGTAAGATCAGGTTTAAAATAAAAAATTACAAATTTTTTGTTTATCAAGATTACTTGGACAAATTTGAGATTTATTAGCTTCAATATGTTCCTAACATTTTAGCAGAATCTTATGAACAAGATACTATTTTATATCGCTGAGTTCTGTAGGAATAATCGGTCGTTTATAAAGGTCCTTCCATGTGAAAATATGTCTACAAGGATATTAAAACTTAAGCGTGCCAAGGCCGTTTCTTTTTAATAAATGTTTTCTTTAATTTATTCAATAGAAATAAAATTTCAAAATCCTCATGGAGCCTATGTAATTGATTTCGTCAACAGACGTGCGGTTGGCGTCTCCAGTGTTGGGAATCAATTTATCAAGATAAGCTGAAAAGTTACTTTCCGTGGAATTAAGCACAGCTGTTTGATTGTAAATATTTTACGGCGGGGCAAATTTCCTTAACTGTGTATTTACTAATTCATTTATAACTGACAATTGAAATTCAGCGCCAAAAGAGATTAAAGTAGAGCCATATTTGAGTGCGTGTAATAATTGTCGGACAAATCTTAGCAGAAGGTATCGTAAAATCGATAGTTGAACAATATGGTAATAAGTATCGTATAGACGACTCGACGCAGTTACTACATACATTATTAAACAGTCTGGCAACATTAAGCACAACAGCTGATGTATTGTTAGGACACAAGTGAAAACAAATATATATATTAATTGCTGCGCAATGTCGAAATTAATTTCATACGCTGCTAAAAATACTTTGCGTAATACGCGCCTTGGTGCAAATCCAATGTATGTACTCTTTTGATTTGTCTAATTATTGAAATAATTTTGCAATTTGAATGTTAGCTGTCAGCATGCAACCAGAGATTACATGCACCTGGCTGCTGCGTCCGCGGCACGTAACACATATTCAACTCCGACTGTCGGCATTACCAAACAGCCGGTGCTCCGGCAGGCAGTGAACACAGTTCCGGTGATGGGACAGATTTCACGGCGCAGCATGTTTATTCAGACACAGGACACACCGAATCCGGAGAGCCTAAAGTTTTTGCCCGGCGTTGATGTGCTGGGCAAGGGAAATACATATGACTTTCCTAGTGGCTCGGCGGCTCATTGTAGTCCATTGGGTGAGGCGTGTTCTATGTGATCACTTTATACAATTATATAACTCGCTCATTTGCAGCCAAGCTACTGTTTCGTGTGGAAGGCGTACGTGCTGTATTCTTTGGTGGAGATTTCATAACTATATCCAAGGAGGAAAGTGGAGAATGGGGACTCATAAAACCGGAAGTTTTTGCTGTCATTATGGATTTCTTTGCCAGCGGCTTGCCAGTTATACACGAGGCGCGTCCCAATGCAGATACAGAAATTTTAGAGGATGATGATGAGACGGTTATGATGATTAAAGAGCTCCTGGATACGCGCATACGACCGACCGTGCAGGAGGATGGCGGCGATATTGTTTTTATGGGCTATGAGAATGGCATTGTCAAATTGAAAATGCAGGGCTCGTGCTCATCATGCCCCAGCTCCATTGTCACATTGAAGAATGGTGTACAGAATATGCTACAGTTCTATATACCAGAAGTGGAATCCGTCGAACAGGTGTTTGATGACGCTGACAAAATGGCAAATAAGGAATTCGAGCGCTTTGAGAAGAGTTTAATGCAAAAAGAGTCAGTTAATCAACCAAATGCGCCTGTTAACATTGGTGGTACATCAAATTGAACGTGTTATAATTGTTTCTATCTTTAGTAGGTTTAGAACTATATACATAAACATATGTAATAATGTGCATGTATATTTGGTTAAATAATGTACAGCCTTAAAACGAATATGTTGCCCGTTATATATGTGTTTCAATGCTCAGTGCGGGGTGGGCGTATTTATTTTACCTCTACGAACGTAAGAGTATAATCGCTCTTTTGATTAACAAAATTATATTAAATCAATTACAAGTTCTCAACAATTTCAGATAATGATATATGAATTTAAATCCATACAGCTGTGGTAACGACCACAGCAGTGTTGGGCAATGCCGATATGAAAATATCGTTGGGGGTGAAATTCGTGCACATCATTGATAAGTATCGTTATCGATATATATATACACAACTAGCTGTCGCACACTCATACACAAAACGAACAAGCGCATTAAACAAATCAAACTGTTCCCCAATTGATATTCATAGCAATAATAAAACGTGTGCAACTTAACTGAAACCCACCTGGCTATATCAATTGTAAGCAACCGAGAAACCATATATACGGGCATATATTGCAATCAAAGTGTAAACAATTTGAAGAGCAAGTTTCGCAAGCCGCATAGGAAATTGTTAAATATGGTCAGGCTTTTCGCACTGAGTGTCTTTTTCAAGGGTGCCAGCGAAGCGCGCCTATTAAAGACCACATCCGACTTGCAGTCCTTTTCATTTTTTCAACGTGGCACAGTCAATGAGTTCATGACGTGAGTAGTCAACGCTTTTGGGTGTTACGGCGACGGCGCAATTCGCCCGCCGTCGTCTCCCCATTTATTGCCCCATTTAACACATATGCTTGTACATTCTGACTTGAATCGGCTCGCATTTTCTCACAGCTTTGCCTCGAAGACAATCGTGGAACGAACCCAGCCGGCGCTGCGACAGTCTGTTAAACAGGATGCCTACATGTGCCATGTCTATGTGCGGGCCGATAATTTGGCTGGCGTTCTTATCGCTGATCACGAGTATCCGCACCGTGTCGCGCACACGTTAATCACAAAATTACTGGATGACTTTGCGGCCAAGGTATCGGCAGAACAATGGCCCAACGGTACTGAGGCAACAATTGCATTTGATTCGTTGCCAGCGTTTTTGGCCAAATACCAGGATCCCAAGGAGGCCGATCCGATAACGAAAATGCAAACCGATTTGGATGAAACTAAAATCATATTGAAGAACACAATCGAATCGGTGCTGGAGCGTGGCGAGAAACTGGAGGATATGGTTACCAAATCGGAGCAGCTATCCATGCAAAGCAAGGCCTTCTACAAGACAGCGAAAAAGACCAATTCCTGTTGCAGCTTCGCCTAAACAAGCCAAGGGCACAGATATCGAAAAACTCAAAAAACACCACTTAAAACACAAAAAACAGAAACACCAACAAAATGGGCACGAAACAAGCAGCGACGGCGCGGCATTGGCTTAGAATTTGTATGCTTTTTATAACATAATTAGTTAATTTTATATTTAATATATACATATATGAAACTAAACTATACTAAACATGCCCAAGTATTTATACGTACGCATATGCAGCGGCACGAATGTGCTGCAACTCATATATGTACGCCCATTATGTGTGTTAAACGTTCAACTTGGCATCTTGTTCTCTGCATGTCTAGGGTAATGGTACAGATAATGTTATATATATACATATATATATATATACCAATACAATTATGATATACATACATTATATATATATATATGCGTATTTTGTGCAAGCGCAAGTCTCTGTGCAATTTAAGAATATGTGTCTATCTCCTTCGGTTATGTGCTCGCATCTTCTTTTTGTTTTCAAATAGCTTTTGTCTTGTGTGTCTGACCGCCGCCTAAGTCGATGTCGATTAATTATTATATGCGTACATCTGTGTGTATCTATGTACATATTTAGGTTTCTCAATAAGTTTTAGACGCGCTGTGTAAGCGACTTTCAACTGCCGAATACTCAACAGAATGGCCCAAGGCAAGTTCTGTCTGGGCTATGAATAAAAATGATAATCCCAAAACTGATTGAAATGTTTTAGATACTTGAAATACGCTTTGCTCACAAACAAAATGGGCTCTTATTTGCAATCAGCCTGTTAACAGAGTATTGGGCAGTCGGTTTCGTTTGTACGTGCTTTTTATTTAATTGTACACGTATATATAATCCCACCAATCGATTTTAACAATATTCCAATTAAATTTATTCGAAATACTTTTAAAAATACACATTCTTTGCAAATGCTTAAAGATTTTAATTACATTTTATCGTATTAAAACGATTAAAAGTTTCCAAATATTAATGCATATTTTATATTTTAAAGCAAGTATATTTAAAATATATTAGTTATGTTTTTAAATGTATTCTAAATACATTTTCCGTAGAACAGAACTTTTTAACAGTTTCTAATTCCTAGCAAGAAACAAATTAAATTCCTCATTAAAAGGAATCCTAAAAGATTTCAATTTCAATTATATTTTTTGTAGATTTTAAAGATATTTTCAAATAAATGCTTGTCACAAGTATGCAAAGGCACAAAAGGAATATAGTCTTTATTGTATTCAAATGAAAACAGTTGTCGTTGCAGGCTAAGGAGTTGTAGGATTAGGAGTAGCAACTGCCCCTCCCCTGAGTATTGTTTAGTGTCGTTGCTTGACATGCATAGCCAAAAGCTTTGTTTTGATACGTTTGCGATCCCGCGCGATAATCTCCATGCGCTCCTTGATGCTCGTCTGGAAGAAGATCAGATGCAGCGTGCGGCTGGCTGAGCACAGCTGATGGTGAAACAAATTGGCCAATTATAAAAAGGAGTTTACTCAAAATGTAAGCTAAACGACTCTCACCTGCTGCAACAGGCGCGCCTTAAGGCGTATATTTGCCGGCTCCTCCTGGTCTAGACTGTTGCCGTACGTCTCCAGATGCAGATTGAGCACAAAGATGAGCGTATCGCGTATAGTCTGAACAATGCGCTGCACTTGCTCGGTCCGGAATAGACGGCGCACCAAATAGCCGCGCGCAGCGGCATTCAGAACTGTGGCGGCTATGTGACGTCGCTGCGTCTTCAGCTCGTCCGTGGACAGCTAGTGATGATCAGAGTGAGGCATGTGAGTGAGGGCGTGGCAATATTGTGGCTTGTATTAGTAGGTAAGGGTTAGTTTGCTCTTGCTCTTTTTTATTAAGCAATCGAATGGGAAACGTTTCAAATTCTTAGGCAATATAACTATGTATATATGTATATGCATATATTGGTTCCCAAAGATTGCCCAACGTTGGGCTTAAGGCACTTGCTTGGCTTCGATTTGTTTATCAATTACTTCTTGGCCACAAAGCGCTGCTGGCGGAGCAAAACAAATCGCATTTAGAGCAAGATAGAGATGGAGAGAGGAAGAAATTTCAATTAGCATATGTGGCCCAAGTCTGGGCGAAGACGCTACTTACGGTCTGACGGCTGGGCGAGCCACTCCGACGCGTCTTCGATATTGTTTGCTGTTGTGGCTGGTTGCGTGAATTGCCCTTGGTTGGCGACGTTGTCGTCTTGTTGTTGACTCTTCGCGCTGGCGGCGACTTGCCCTGAGCCACTGGACTGCTGCTCGACATCTTGGACCCGGGCGGCTTTGAATGGCTGCGCTGCACTGGTTTTTTAATTTTAGTGCTATTATTGCTTCTGCTGCGCAGCGAGATAGATCTCGGCGAGCTGGAAGCACTCTGCAGCAGCGGCGGCAGCAGCTCCATCGGCTCCTCGTCGTCGTCGTCGTCGTCGCCGTTGACGTTGTCATTGTCGTTGTCCACGTCAAAGAGGCGCTTGCGTGCCGTATTTGACACAGAATCCTTGTCCATCAACTCATCAAACTGCGCATAGCTATGCGGCGTTCTTTCAAGTGAATTGAGCGTAACCGTATTGGCAGGCGAGGAGGAGTGTGACGGCGTAGGTAAATCATCCGTACTTGTATACTCGGAAATGCCGCTCGGGCTGCGCGCGTCTGTGATCGGCTCGTGGGCATACGCGGACACATTTATCTCCGCGCATATCTGTTCGATGAGAAACTTTTGCTGGCGATCAAATTCCTCCTGCATGCGACGCTGCTCCTCGTGTTGGTACTGAACCAATTGCTGAAAACGATCACGATGCGCGCTTTTAATATCCTTAAACATCTTTCGCTTGGCCACCGCCAGCTGCTTGCGTTCCAGCTGCTCTTGCTCCACGCGCACGTCGTGTGTCTCGTGCAGCGCACGCTGCAACAGCTGCTCGAGTTGCTGCTGCTGCTGCTGGGCCGCAGTGTTGCCGCCACTTCGCCTTCCTGCCGCTGGCGACTTGTATGGATCGACGCAGCTGGCGCTTGCACTGCGCTGCACTTGCTTCGCCTTGGACTCGACGGTGTCTCGGCGCAAATGCGCCAAACTCTGCACTGACGAGCTGCACGCGACATTGGCTGGCAGTACAAAACGGCAGCGAGGCGATGTTGGCGCTGTTGTCGCTGAGCGCGGCGGTGGCAGTGGCGGCGGTATGGGCGGCTTTTTGCCCTCGCGTTGCATATGCTCGACGAGCGCCTGTGACGGCTGCTCCAGCGTAAAGGAGCGCGACCGATGCAATTGCGTCATATTCATTTGGGCAGCGCTCAGCGACGGACTGGTGCTTGAGCGCAGCATTTGCTTATCCGCAGCAGAAGCCAGAGCCTCATTCTGCCACAACAATTTGGCCGGCTGGGGCTGCAGCGGCGTCTTCCGGCCCAATCCAGTGCGCTCAAACTGAAGTATGCGGCTGGTTATGTTGTTCAACTTGCGATGCTGTGTGCTCAGGTTGCGACTGCAGCTTCTCGGTGTTGGCGATGCGCATGTGGCTGCCTTTGGCTGTTCGCACTGTGGCGTTGGCGGATTAACGCAAATGGTAGGTATCAGGCAAGTGTCTGACGCACTCTTTGGCTCAATGTCGAGCGTTTGGGGTCGACTGCGCGGAGCATTAACTGGATCCAGCAGCATATGCTTCTGTTTGTGTGTGCTGTCATAAATGAAAGTTTCCGTTTGCTGCAGCTGTGGCAATCTCTGTGTGTTCTCCATGCTGGTGTCGTTGCTTAAGTCACAGCTGCTGTTGCTGCTGCTGTTGCTGCTGCTGTTGTTGTTACTGCTATGCCCACTGCTTGTGCTGTCGGACGCAGCAGCTTCTTGTTCGCCAATGGTTGAGGTTGATCTGACGGCGTGCGCCTGCCTGTACTTGGCCTCCAGTAGCACGGCTTGCTGTCGCAGCTGCTGCATCCGGTGCCGCTTTTCCGCTGTCATCTGTTTGGGTTTATGCTTGAGTGATGGCACGCCTGCAATTTAGCATAGCTACTCACCAGTGGCGGCAATATGGGCTGGCCATCGATGCGGAACTGGGACACGTATTCAGACGGTACTGGGAGCTGATTGGGATTGCTGCTGGGCGTGTCGGTATCTGGGTTCTTTAATGTCGTCGATATTGTGGCCTCGTTTTGTTCTGTGGCGGCACGCAGCATATCCATCGCCAAGCTGTACAATTGGAAGCCACATTTGCAAACAACAACAAAATGAAAGCACAATTCGATCTATTTCACCCACCTTGCATTATCCATATCCATGGGCAAGTTATTTTTTTTATGTTTATGTCTGTGCACTTAAAATTTTGAATGTTCTGTTTGAAAAATGCCAAACGATTTAGCTAGCGTGCCTTTTTTTGCGAGAGAAACGCAACCCAAAAGCAATATTAAAAGCAAACAATTGTTCATTTGTTGTGCGTCCGTTGGTTGCTATGACAACTTTCAAGGGCAACTGCGCGCTTTGAACGGCGTCTGCTGCCACATCCAGGCTAACAAAGGCAAAACAACAAATAAAAAAGATAAAACTAAAAGAAATAGGCAACAAGAAAATCTAAAAACTGTTTGGCGTTTGCTTTTGTGTTCCACTTTGTGCACGAGCCTGCCAGCTTGTTTGAGTTTTTAAATTCAATTTTCATTGCAACAAGTTGGCAGCTCTGGCAGCTGCGCGCTCAGTTGGTACAGGGTATTATTAACATGCCCTGTCCAGGAACGTGCGTCAAATTAGCGGCGTTGCCTTTATCGGAGAAAACATAAATGTTGGTTGAAATATGTTTAAATATTGCCACCTTTTTGTTATAATTCTGTGTATAAATATTTAAATGTACTGTTGCCTAATTTAGCAACATTATATTTTACCAAAGAGAATCTTTTTTTATAAAGTGTATGTATACAAATAATTTGAATTATTTTATTCCCGCTCAATAGTGTATATAATTTTTCAGCACTGATTCGTTGGACCTGATAGCTCGACAAGCCCTTTGATTTATTATTTATATTTTGTTCTAAAAAACTGAAATTCAAAAACAAATGAGTGTAGACAGTAAATAATTTAATTTTTTGCAATTCTCCATTAAAATTTATTTGGTTTTGTGCTTCAAAATATAAATTAATGCAATTAAGTGATTCCGGCTCCGATACCAAGTACCAAAAATCGACGCCAAGTCACCGGCGCTAGTTTGACGCCGATAGTTTTAGTAGTTATCGAAATGTCGATTAATCATCGGTGGAACCGCAGGTTTACATTGGCGTAACATAGCATTTGATATCGTGTTGCGCGTTTCGTAGCTGATTCGTTGTTATTATCAATTTTTTTGTTTTTGTTTATAGTGCCGTTAAAAACGTAGCAAGCAGGCAGAAAACAGTGAGACGCGCAAGCCCAAATAATAAATCAAAAGTATATTGTTTTTTTTTCTCTCGTGGGTGCCAAACAATAAACTGTCTTGCACAAGGACGTAATAGCAGCCCCCCTCTAAGAATCATCCTCAACCGCCCCCGCTCACGACGCGTCTAACATCATTCGCTGTTTTGTTTGTGCTGTTGCGCGCTGGCTGCTCCAGGCAACTTTGAATGTGTGTGTGTGTGTGTGTGTGTGCGAATTACAAAATTAAATAATTCAATAACTACAGCCATACAAACATATACATATGTATATTTCTGAGTTTAGAAATAACAGTTCGCTAAAACAAAAAAAAAAACAAAAATCACATGTGCGCGTAAAATATATAGCCTTGTACATGCTTATGTATCTGAGTATGTGTGTGGGTGTTGTTATCCAGAGCAGCTGCCCTTTGTGTGGGTTGGGAGTATTAAGCTGTGTTACACTAACTGCGTTTTAGTTTCTAACAGCGGGAGGCGTGTTTCAGCGTGTTCTTTTTTTTGTTCTTTTCGAGTTTATTTTGCAATCTTTGGCTTTGGCTGAAGGGACTAGCGCAACGAGGAGGGACACACTCGAGTGTGAAGTCACTTGACTGGTCGTTTGCTTTATTTGCGTTGCTTAATTATGTACATATATACAAATATATATAATTATTGTACGTGCAAGAACAATTTAGAGTAAAAGAATGACACACTGCGTGCACATATGTACGCAATTCTGCGACGCAATTGAAGACATCGAAGGCCAAACAACTTTGCCGTTTTTTGTTTTCGCCTGCCTTTTACGCTTTTCTGTTAGTGGCATTTGTTTTTGTTATCACAACTTCACTCACAATTCTCACACTATTTGTTGTTGATTGCCAACGCGTGCGCTCATTCTCAATGCCAAAACGCCAACGCAGTCGCACTCAAATACAGAGCTGCGCTCAAACGAACTAACTGTAAAGTGAACATTTAACAGTTATTAAATGCAATTATTTTGAGGATTTCTGCAAGGAACCTACATACATACATACATACATATGTACGTATTGGCTGGCAGCCGCAACGCAGTTTTAGTTTCTTTGTTCTTGTTTGTATACCCTGTTTTCAAAGAGAACAGGAGTATATTGGAAGCCAAATTCCTATATTTTTATTAAAAATAGTTTGAGAGTTTTAGTCTTAGTCACAAACTGTAGCTTTTTCATTATATTCGTTAATCTCCTCGAAAGTTGAACAAATTTGGATTTGCTTCCATTACTTGAGCTGGCATGACATTGGTAACAGAGTATTGTGCAGTCGGTTAATACCAACTGTATCGCTTCTGTCCATGGCGCTGAGTTGCTGACGAACGTTGAAAGCATCTGCCAGCGCCCTATATTATAAACATAGCTTTTTGTCCCAAATCCAACGTACAACGTACAATAACGATAATAACAAGAAGGCGCAATTATTTTCGTACGGCCGAAGATTAGATACTCTTGCCGTGGATATGCACAGACACATGTTATGGCAAATTTATAAAACGCGCTGTCAGTGTATTATAATAATTATAATAATAATAATAATGTGAAGAACAGCAAGATTGTTTTTCCTTTTCCTTTTTGGACATTTCGTTTGCATTTATTTTTGGTAAATTGCCATATTTTGTTGTTGTTTGTTTTCATGCAGCAATATTTCATTTCTACGCAGCAGCAGCAGCGACAGCAGCAGCGGCCGGAAAAACAAGTTGGCTCAGTGCCCCGTTGCCATATTGACATATTCTCGCTGCGCATTCAGTGGTAAAGTGCAGGTGCGCAGTTTGTAACGGCGCCCATGCGCGGACAGCTGATCGATAACAAATCGATTGAAACTAACCTAACCTAACGGCAATTCAGTTTCAAATAATCAATATAACCGTATCACCATCAGCTGCATCAGTATAAACAATAAAAAAAAAACAAAGAAAACACAAATTGCAGCAGGCTGCGATATAAACAATATATTATATATATATACAGATAAACGTTACAAAAATATGTTTCAAATTCCACGACCATCGCGGGTAACGCTGCAAGGCGCTGCCATAGCGCTCGGCATGGTGATGTTAATGTCCTGGTAAGTACTAATGCGTACGTTATACAGTGAATGCTCGCTAGAGCGTACACCAGTAGCTAAACTCGTTTTGGCCTGTTCAAAAATATGCAAAAAGAATTAACAAAATCACAAAGTGTTGCCAATTCAACTATTTTCTAGCCAAATTCAGCTGTTTTCAGCTGTCGTAAGTCGGACAAAGTTGATTGTCAAACTGATTTAGCTATTTTCTTGCTAATTCAGCTCCTTTTAGCTATTTTGAACGTAGAATTTAGCTAGTTATTTTTAATATTTTCTTGAATCGGCAACTAATGAATCGGAAAATGAGTGAAAACCTGACAGCTACAATTTTGAGCAGAGCAAGTTGACCGGGTTAAGCCAATAAATAATTGCTAGTATGTCCGTATATGTACATATGTACATATATTGCAAGCTATCGCACGCATTCAGTTAATTATTTAAACTTTTAAGTGCACTCACGCCTTGCAATTTGGGTCACAAACCAAATGCATTTGCATTCGCATGCCTCGCGCATTCCCATTCCAAAAGAAAGCGAAACTAAAATAAATTCTATGGCTGGCGACAACGACGCAGCTTTTTAAAGTGAAAGCATGACAGGAAGAGCGAGAAAGAGAGAGAGGGAGAGAGAGACTGACTAAACGTCGCGTGGCCAGTGCTTATACCCTTACACAGGATATTTACAATTTAGTCACGACATTGTTCACTAGAAAGTAAAAAGACCGTTAGCTGAGAATCAATTAAGCTCTTATATTTGAAACTTATTATTATATAAAATATATATCAATTAAAAATAAAATTAATATATCAGTTAGGGTATTTAAATGTCGGCATTCCTTAAATAACTTCTTTGTATTTGAAAGTTGTAATGTTTTATTTTGGGCATAGATATATATGTATGTATGCACGCCTGCATAGGTATATGTATATGTATATGTGTATGTACGTGCTTACACCTTAGTTCTGGCTGGCTGCTGGCCCGGCTGGCCCCACAACCCCCACCCCCCACCCCCACCCTCACCCTATCGCTTGCCCTGCCTTTCTTCGCGATGGCGCGTACATGCAACTGTATTAGTATTTGGTTGACGGTCAGCCACGTTGTTTTTGTGCTGGCTTTTTATGTATGTACACATGTACACATATATAGCACACACACACACACACGCCTAACGGTGTGTGCGTGTCTGTGTCTTTGTGTGGCGCAATTAACCAAAGCAAAATGCAACAGAAATGATTCCGCACGCAGCCTCAGGCAGAGCTTGCCAGTTAATACACATTCACACGTACTTCTATATATATACATATATATATATATATCGTACATTCGCACTTATATATGTATGGACCTAGTCATGCACACGTTGTTTGTATGTGTATAAAATGGTGTCTAAAGAGCAGAATTAATGCACGAAATGCACTTGTTGTATTACTTTGTTTATCGTTCGACTATCAGTGAAAAAAAAAACAGCAACAATTGCAGCTTTTTTGTTGTAGCTTAAGGTTGTTTGTCAGGCAACGGACGCCAACAAATGCCAATAACAATAACAACGGCAACAAATTTGAAAACAAATACCGTTATCCGACACAAATGTCAAACACAATCTCGATAGCTTTGCGCACAGAAAATAATCGATAACAGCTATAAATAAACTCGATACAAAAAAATAAAATACTGTAGCTATATCTGTTACAGTGTGACCAAAATTGGAACGCAGACGAACGAGATGAGCTCCTTTGAGGATTGCTCTATAAATATATGTGGACTATGCCGGAGAATCTGTATCTCTTGGTTCATTTTTCAGCTTATACCAGATGCCAGATACTCACTTGTTATATGTCTAAAAGTGATCATTGAACGACAAAAATGACCTGAAGTTATCTAAGCTCTGCCATAATAATAAGAAGCAGAACAATAATATTTTAATGTAGGTAGTTTGAATAAAATGTGACGAAAACAGAGTTCTTTCGATGGAAAATTGCAATGGGAGCTATATGGTATTGTATTGCCCCGTTGATAAAAGGTTAAAAGCACAATGCATTTCGTATTTAATACTTATATAAGAAAATGTTTTCGTATATGAGAAGTGAAGCATTTCTCTTAATCTATAATATTGCAATGCTTCGAACTATTCTTAAAAGTGAACACAAATCTGTTGAGCTCGGTAAATAATAATACTTTGAACAATATTAAAACTTGTTGACACGAAAGCCTTACTTGCGATCGATCAAAAATCAGCCCTATAATTAACTGATCCGATCCGGCGGGACGTTTCAAGTAAAAGTGCATTAGTTTAATGCAATCAAAATTGATTAACAAAGTTCATAAACAAGGCTGGCTTTCACTGGCTGCCATGAGATACCCACTATATATAGCTATATAGATTGGTATATATATATATATATATATATATATAGCATAGATTTACCGAAATCTAGAATCTATACCAAGTCTCGCAGAGTCCATACGAACTAGAAACCTTTAACTCTTGGCAATTTGGATTGTAAGTCTTCTTTTTGCTAGCGCAGATAAATGATTTTACAGGGCAACATCTTAGAGCACACAAGGGTGCTGCCCAACGGGAAGAGTATTCGATTTGGCACTGTCAGCTGTTCCGTCCGATTGCCACTTGCCCTCTGGCAAGAACTTTGTAAGCAGACGCGTTCGGGAAGTAAACAAAAAATAGCTGTGAAAGGCAAACAATGAGATAATGATAGACAGTTTTTGTTGTTGTTTCTTTTTTTTCATTTTATAAAGAAGTGCGGCTATTTCTGGCACGCGAACGATCAAATACCCTTGCAGACATTCCGAACGAGTGTTTCCATAGAAGCATATGGCTCCTTTTCTTGTTCGACTTGGATGTTATATACTTTAAAGTTACACACACCTATGACAACATTTGAATACACACTCGTAAATACTGATAATCGCAAATACATACCCTCTAGAATATGGAAGTGACTATGTCGTGCGACTACGCCTTATGCTGTTGCCACTTTTAGATAGAACAACGCACATTGAGAAAATGACTACTTTCGCTGTTTGTCCCACATTTAACAATCTAATCTATATATATATATATAAGTATACATAGGTATAATTGGACGTTTCAGAGATTTATTGCCATGTATTCTGCTTACGTAGCTCGTTTATTTATCTGTCTTTCAATTGAAGATGCGATTGTTATAAACCTATTTGTGTACTTGTTTATACAATAGAGATACCCCTTGCGTGCTAACTGGCTACGGGGTATGCCCGACGTTACGTTTCCGTATTTAATTGTAATCCGTATTGTTCATTTTACAATCCCATTATCAAATGTTGTTAATCTTATTCCTATAATTCGTATGATATATATCGATGTGCTGTATCGATATCGATATGTTGTTATCGATTATCGACAATAAATTCCACTAAAAGAGCAGGAGCTATCGATAATTTGAAATAATCTTTATTTCAATTTTAATTATCTATCTTCGTGCAGCTAATCGCCAAATTGCGAAAAGTCAGAAAAGTCAAACGGTTTTTTAGCCGCTTTTCAGGTTGTGACCTTTTTGATATCTTACGGGTTTGTAGATATTTGAGGAGAATAGTAAAGCTCGTAATTACTGAGCTCAGTAAAAATATCTGAGGAAACAGACAAAACTCAGTTTTCTCGCGATTCTTCCCGAAAAGTCAAACAATATCGTAAGGCGATGCAAGATTTGGCTGAAGCCTAGAGAGAAAAACAGGACAGTCGCACGGAATAACGGAGGGATTGTGATTGGGTTGATTGTCATCAAGAATATATGTATATACTTTATCGGATTACAAATGCGCTACACATTTCGTGGCAAAACTCTAAAACCTCTACGAGGGTATAAAAGGCTTGCCATAAAAAGGCAAACAAATTGTCTGCAGGAAAAAAAGGCAACATTTGTTGCATAGTCTAATTAATAAATCCGTTTAAATGTCCAATAAGTTAAATACAACTATTAATTAGGCAAAAACTTGAAGAATTCCGGTTGCCTTATAATAATTCAAGCCAGTTTCTGTTGTTTGTTTCCGCGGAGTGCGAGCGCGAGAGAGGGAGGGAAAGATAGAGGGAGCGAGAGGGAGAGAGAGAGAGAGAGAGCATAACCTGTCATATTTGCAGCTAAGGGAACTACACAGAACCAGAAGAAGCAGAATAGAAACAAACACGGATCAGCTGAGTTCGCGTCACGTAAACGAAACCAAACTCAAAACCTGGCTTGTGAAAGATTATAATATATGATGATGCTATCAGCAGCCGCAGCAGCAGCAGCTGTGAGTGCTTCCTGTTAGAACATGTTTTTCGGCCAGCTAACCAAAAATTTGTTGGTAATTGATGAGACGACACAAGTTAAGAGAAGTTGGCAAGTCACATTAATGCTGGGCCCGTCGCCAGCTACAGTTCATATTGCTAGTAGTGCTGCCTGATATCGCAACGCAACGATCCTTTGCACATTTGCTATTTTCTTTTTTTCAGTGTACGTCCTCTGGGTGTGCTGTTCCTGGGCCTATTCAGTTACTGGCTGTATTGGACACGTTGCAGTTTTCGTGTTGTTCTCACACCGCAGCTGCGCGAAAAGCTCGAGTCGTGGTTGCATCGCATCGAGGATTGGCGTCACAACTCGCCCAGCATGTTCTGTTTGGTTAGCAGCGGCAGCCTGGCCACCCTGGCCGTGTTGGGCCATCTAATATCGGGCTCCACGCTGGTGCTGACCCTGTTGGTTCTCTCTGCACTCGTATCCACCAAATACAATTTCAAGCTGCTGCAAATCGAACACAAAGGTTCAGGGATTGCATTTTATTTTGTTTGGCATTCGTAGCTAAAATGTTGTCCATTGCAGATTTTCAATGGTCGGAGAAGATCAACTACAACAATGCCGAGGCCGAGCTGGATGATGAGTTTATGCCGGATGTTAACGAATCGAATCTATTTGTGTTGGAACGCGCCAGCGATGTGGCCACCATCAGCTCACCCACCGACGCCGATGGCGTTGGCGAAGGGGATGATGATGAGTGCAGCGACGATATACCCTCTGAGCTGCTTATACCCGATTCCATACCCGAAATCGATGAGCATTCAACGGACGAGGACGATGAGTTGGTGCCGCTTTCGCAGCCCAAGCAAAGTGCGGCGGAATCAAACGCTGCTCCACAACAACAACAACAACAACAATACGAGCAGAGCAGGCCAGCGAACAGCGAGGGCGAACAATCAACTGCAAACAAGTCAATGGACTTTCGCAGAGGGCACTTTAAGCGCGACTCCTCGTTGTCCACCACCTCATCATCATCTGAGGAAAGCCTATCCAAAGGCCTGCAATTTCCTGACCACACCAGCGTCGATGCCGGCGGCCCCAACCCACTGCGACAGCTAACTGAAGCGCCCAGCGATCCCGCTGCCAGCAACAGCTCTCTAATGGCGCTGGCCGTTAAAACGCAGGCGCAGGCACTCCTGCCCAGCCTCATGACCAATCTGGTTAAATGGGGCGCCAACCAGGTGGACAGCACCGATAATGCGGCGGCGCTGGCCAAATATCAGCGACGCCAAGTGACCGCACTGGACTCATCCGATGAGAGCGACTTTGAGATACTCGAAACGGATGACTTTAAGTAAACTACTGTACGGCAGCGTATTACCAACTAATATCTTAAATATACATATACATATATCTATATATATGCATACAGATGCACAGATGCTTATAAAACAAATTGGATATCAGAACTGTTCTGTTCTGTTCTGTTCCGTTCCGTTCCGTTCTGGCAATAGATATTTTTGCATGCCATATGAAAAAGCGATGCAGGCAGTTTATAATTTGCGGCTTTATACTGAGAAAATGTATGTATTGTAACTCTACGCTTTATTGATGATCTGCATATATATCATTTTATATAGGTTTTGTAATATTCGCTTTATCTATGACATCCACTTTAAGTTCTGTTCCGTTCGCTGTGCTTGTGTAAATTTTATTTTTATTTTTTTTTGTTTTTTTTTTAAATTATAGTCTTAGTCTATATTTTTTTTTTTACTATTATTATCATTATTGTGTTTTGGAGCAGCGGTTTAGTTACTAAAGACGCAAATGAAAATTGATTTGAGTTTCGTTTAGGATTTCAATTAGCAGTATGCAAAAATGTAAATAATATATCAATATTCATATACATTTATACGGATACTCATGCAAATGTTGAGCTACTTAAATTGTACCCACAGCGTTAAAGAAAGGAAATCGGGCAAAAACATACATACATACGTACTCCTCTATAAAGTTGATGCGGTGCTATAAACCATATTTAAACAAAAACAAAAGGAACAACGCTTAAGAGAAATTTGACAAAATTGTGTATAAAAGAATTACCCTCTTAAGCGATTGATGCTATTTACTGATGATTAAACGAAATAAAATCGATTTATTTAAACATTTTTCTGTGACCATTAACAGTCTGTCTTCATTGTGACAAAGGAAATTCATTAGTTTCAAAATAAATTACACGAATCAAAACTGATTTATTGCAGCATTTCAAATCAAACTCAACTGAATGTATATGTTTTCAATTTGAAATATAACCAGGGCTGACTAACAAATTTCTGCAAAAGTGTGGCAACCTTTATAACTTTTGCCAGGTGGCAAGCCCAAAACAACTGATTGCCAAGGCTGCAAACAACAAATTTGCATAAACATATCAAGTTTTAAACACCAAAACGGATTTAAGCTCTTTTATTATTATTTAAAACAAAATTGTTCTAATGCTTGTAGCTAATATTATATCTATTATGGGTACATTGCCCTTAGCTTGTTTTCGACTCGGCAACAAATAGCGCAAAATAGAATCGATCCAAAAACACGTTTCGCAAATATTTGAAGTATTTCGTTCTGCTTTAGACAGATTTTTTGCGTATTGGATTGAAATTTCACAAAAATAATTCTAAAAATGTGTACATACAAAATATTTTAACAATTAACATTAAAAAAACAATTCAAATACTTATATTATAGGGATTTTGATCTGTTTTGCACGCGCAACATGCGAGTTGCGGATGAACAGCACAAAACTTGAGCCTGCGCAGCGAGTTTAAAACCGTCTATAAATCCACTTTAAGCAAATGTTTCAGATTGACGCCGAAACGTAAAGTAAAATGGTACAACAACTCCACCATGCTGAGTATTGAGAAGCCCATGAAGAGGCCAAAGATACCGCCGCAGTTGGCCAAAAAATCGGTCACGCCATACATCTCGGATCGTTTCGAGGTAATGAACTGGCTCTGCTTGAAGTAAATTGAGAGCCTGGACATCTGGGAGCCGGGATAGTCGCGCATGAACTCTGTGTCGCCTTCGGCGGCCAGCATTTCCTCCAAATCAAAGTTGGCCTGCGAGATCTCCGTGTTGTACACCAGCGAGGTGCAGGCGGGCATGCAATTGCATGCAGTCTCCACGCCCCTCGGCGCCTCGCCGACAACGTTTAGGCTGCGAACGCGATGGAATTCGCGCACAAGCAGCTCGCGCTCAGCCAGATTGTAGCAATAGATTTTGTCCTCACCGCAGACCGGCATGTCCAGGCTGCGCGGCATCGAGAACTTGACACAGCCGCATTTGGTCAGCGTAAAGTTGGCCAGGCACTCCAGCTGGCAATTGGACTCGGAGTATACCTTGAAGAAGCGCAACGATCGCTCGCGGCTGAGGAAGCACTGTCGCCGCTGTGGATGATATTCGGCAATGCCGGCGGATGTGGTTATCATGCTGGGCTTAACGGCAATGAGCACCTCCCTGCCCATGGGTATGCGCACAAACTGCTTGGACACCTGCGGCACATCGTCCGGCGCATGCAGCAGCACCTTGAAACCCTGCACTGGGCCACGGCAGGCGTAGTCGACCTCCTGCTTGAAACTTTGCAGCGTCATAAATATGCCCGAACGGGCACCGGCGCTGAGCACCCGTGCCGGATATGTTTCCACATCGCTGGCCGGATCATAGCCGGTCTCCAGGCTCCAGGTCGATTGTGTGACATTCTCCACTTCGCTGTGATTATACTGATACGTGTCCTCACGATAAATATCGGTGGGCCGCATCCCATTGAACGTATAACAGATGCCCTCCTCTGTCAGCGTTCGGCGAAAGTATTTGTCGCACTCGTTGAATCGACTTAGCCAGCGGCAATAGAAGAAATACCGTTCGAAGGGCGGCAGCATGTGCTCCAGCACCGCAAAATAGTCCAGATCCTCTCCGGGTATTAGTGGCATATCACGATCTATGATGTGCGTATTGCATACATGGAGCAGCGTGCGAAACTCATCCATTTCAATGGCGGTGATATTTTGTGGCTTGAAAATGCGCGTCGCTCGCATATCATGCGAGAACTGGTTGTAGAGATTCGCAAAGGAATTGTTGCTATTCGCTTTAACCACACGTTTCGTCTCCGAGCATATGGTGACCGCCGGAAAGGGTATATTCCAGACGGGCGTTGATCTTTCCGCAAAGCTAACAATCACTGGAGTCTCATTCCACTTGGTGTAGGCGCTGTTGATCAGCGTGGCGCAGCAGTAAATGGACACCACAAACACGGACAGCCAAAAGACGCGCTCCTTAATCGGCCGCTGCTCCTCGCCCAGATACTGCACGCCGTGTATGGAGGATTGCTGGCAATATTCCTGGTACGTATTTACGAAGCATTTGCACAGGGGTTTTCCGATTGCCGGGTGGCGTGTTTTTTTCGATGTCAGATCGATGCCGTCGTTGTTGCTCTCCATGTCTGCATCCGGCACAGACATACTGCCATCCATTTCGTAACTCTTGGCGCGCACAAACATGGTTTCAACAAGACAACAGGAATCAGGTAGGAAAAATCCAGCATTAGAATTAAACGATTAGACAGTGTGTCTGTGTGTGTGTGTGTGTGTGTGTGTGTGTGTACCGTAATTTGTGCTTTGCGACAAGTACGCTGATCGTGTCACAAACATGGCCTAGAAATAGGAGTATATGGTGTAAGAATAGTTTATACGGTGTTTTATTGTTTCATAATTGAATGTATTCAAAATATTTAATTATTTTGAATCAAGTAATCTTAAGGAGACCCCTTCAACCTGTTTACATCCATTTTAAGATCTCAATCAACATACAATATTAAAGCGATTTCTATTCAATACATTTCTTGCGGCATTCGGGTTATTATTTTTACGTGCCAGCGCCAAAAATTCAAAAAATCCCTTCGGTATTATTTAGTATATTATAGAGTTGGCACATGCAGCAAAAAAAAATACCAAAACATGCTGGGCACACTTGTTTGTTGCTGGCCATACTTTTGTTTATGTTCTGCTTTCGTTTGTCTATTGCAGTGTTGTTGCAAATAGGGCAATGTACAATTGTACACTGCGTACAGTGGTGGTTAAAGATGAAGGTCCAATAAACAGCTGTTTGCTAACATTCAAAATTATCGATAGCAAGAACACAACGACGCAGCAGCAGCACCAGCAGCAGCACCACCATCAGCAGGCAGCAGCGCAGCCAGTGACAGTAGCAGCCAATATTATGCGAAACAAGAAATCTATAAAAAAGTAGAGCAGCAGCAGCAGCAGCATCAGCAGCAGCAGCAGTTGGGGTGGGGTAAGCGGGGGACAGCAAGCATGGAGCCTCCAGCGCACGTTACCGCAGCGGGCATCGTAACTGTTGTTGAGGGCGCAGCGGATGCTGAGCAAGACAGCCAAGTGACAACAACGCAGAAGAATGACGGGCAAGCGGACAATGATGATGACGACGATGACGATGGTGAGGATGACGATGACGATGCCAAGGATGCCTACTTCGAGGCGCGCAATGGCAATGAAAGCGATGAGCTGGAAACGGCATTCCAAAGTGCGTTGACATTGGCCAGTGACGTCAGAGTGAATGTTAGCGATGCAGATGCAGATGCAGATGCCGAGCACGATGAGAGCAATAGACGCACAGAGCAGCAGCCGGATATTGGGCAGGTGCAGCAGCCAGAACCGGATGCCAGCAACGATGTTGTGATGCGCAACCACAGTAAGTGACCCACACGCTTTTCTCATTTTATTGGACCAGCTAATTTGTGCATCCTTCTATCAGCTCCAAGAGACTTGCAACATGAGACAAACAACGAAATTAGCCAGCTGGGAGCAGCGACCGACTCAACGGCTGCCAGCGACTCGTCACGACCACGAAATCAACATCAGGCGCTGCTCACGACCAAGTCCTGTGAGATGCCCGGCAGCACGGCATTGGCATCGGCATCGGCATCGGTGGCGACTCTATCGCCGAGTAGCTCGTGCAACGGCAGCATTGGCAGCGAGGGCAGCTGTAGTGTTGGCGGCGGTGCCCGTCGCAAGTCATGGACGCTGTCGCCCCAAAACGGTGGCTCCAAGAAGAGAACCAAACCAAGTGCGGCAGCCACGACAACGGTATCCAATGGCGATAGCTTCAATTTGTGGGTGGCGCGCGAATGCTTTGAAACGGTACCCGCCGAAATGGTGGACACGCTGAGCGTTTCCGAACTCCAGGAGCAACAGGAGGAGGAGGAGGAGCAGCAGCAGCACCACCACCACCACCAGCACCAACAGGAGGAGGAGGATGACGATGTCGACGAAGAGGCGGCTGCCGTCGAGAGTCTGTTGGGCGCGGCAGCGGCTCTGCAGGCCAGCGCCTATTTGAGCAGCGGTGCGCAGGGTCGTCAAAAGCATCTGCGACAGCCTGCACAGCATCGTCCGCTAGAGCGCTCGTGGCCGCCGCGCGCCATTGGACGCGAGCTAAAGCTGCAGGGTGATGTCTTCAAATTTGATATACTCGATACGGATGAGCGCATGCCCACGGAAGATGGGCCAAGCTACAGCGGTGCCAGCAGTAACAACAGCTCGCCGCTGCGCCTGCTTGGCCAGCCGCCGGAGGCCAGTCCGCCGCCCATGCGATTTAAGCCGCTCATTCAGAAAAAGATTGGACCCGACAGCTACATCAATACGATCAGCACCCAGAAGGTGCCCGCCCATTTAACCTATGAGTTTCCCACGTTCCCCCTCCAGGAGCAGCACAACAGCATGGCCAGCACCAGCTCTGGCGCCAGCTGCAGCTCTGTTGCCGCCGCCAATGGCCTTGGGGGCCATCACTTTCCCTATCTGCGACAGCATCGACCTCTGACGCGTGCCCTGTCCAATGGCAAGGGCGCCGGCGCCGGCACGGCCACGGATGAACCCTATCATCTGCCTGGCAGCAGCAGCAGCAACAATTCGCCACGGCTGCTGCTTTCGCCCAAGCGTCAGCGCAGTCCGCCCTCGGGCTGTTCCACGCGCAGCGTCTCTCCGCTGGATCTCAGCCTCAGTCCCGAGCAACACTCGCCCACGCGCGGACGCGGCGTCGGTGGCCTGGAGACAATTCTGCCGCTGCCCATGGCGCCGCCGTCCACTTTCCATGCGCAGCGTCCACAGCAGCGACTGTTGAAGCGCGTGGGCGGCGGCGGAGGAGCTGCAGCTGCTGGTGGACTCATTTGTCCGCCCACGCCCACGCATCATGCGCGCCGGCATGCACGTCTGCAGGCCGTCACTGCCAACTCCAGCACTGCCGGCACAGTGGAGCCGAACTCTAGTCAAATGGATTACAACCAACTGCAGACACCGCCTGGCTCACCAGCTGGCGCGCGGTCAGCGGATGCGGATGCCGATGACAACAATGATATGTTGCACATAAGCAGCACACGTCTGCCCTCCATTCCGGAACGCAGTGCAGCAGCAGCGGCGGCGGCGGCAGCGGCAGCAGCTGCCGCGAGCGCTGGCGCCGGCGCGGGAGCTGGCATCATGGAGAGTGCCAGCGGCACGGATCCGCCTTTGCCGCCCGCATGGGAGGCACGCATGGACAGTCATGGGCGCATATTCTATATTGATCACACAACTCGCACCACATCCTGGCAGCGTCCTGGTCCCAGCACAGGTCCCGGCGGTCGCGAGCAGCACCATCGCCAGCAGCTGGACAGACGCTATCAGTCCATACGGCGCACCATCACCAACGAGAATCGCCTCTCGCTGCACGCCGCCGACCCGTCCACTGGCCATGGTCCCAGTCAGCTGTATAGTCTTCCCCGTCAGACAACTGCATCGGCGTCATCCACAACTGTTGCCGCTGGCGCTGCTGGCGGTGGGACTGGGGCTGGGGCTGGGGCAGCTGTGGCGCCCGGCTCGCTAAATCTGGCCATACATCCGGCGGTGCTGATGCTTTGCCGTCCCGACTTTTACTCTCTGCTGCACACCAACGAGGCGGCGCTGGCCATTTACAATCGGAACGCGGCGCTCAAGCATATGGTAATGCGGATTCGTCGCGATCCGCAGTGCTTCCAGCGCTATCAGTACAACAAGGATCTGGTGGCGCTTGTCAACACATTTGCCCAGCTGAGCCGCGAGCTGCCCTCCTGTTGGGAGACCAAAATGGATCAGTCCGGCAAGCAGTTCTTCATCGATCACCAGCATCGCAAGACGTCCTTTATGGATCCTCGCCTGCCTCTCGAATGCCCACGCGTTGTTCGTCATCGCCAGCAGCAGCAGCACCAGCATCACCATCAACAACAATATTTGCAACAGCCGCAACCGGATCTGGTTGATGGCAATTGCCTGTCGGCCACCAGCGGCCACATCAACTCCAGCAGCTCCGGCAGTTCCGGCAGCTCTGGCGCAACTGTCTCGGGCGTACCGCCGCTGCCGCCACCCCGACCATGTCGGAGCAGTCTCAATCAAGCTGCAGCCGCCGCTGCATCTACACACAACTGCACTACGGCGGCGGCCATCGCCTGCGCGCTGAGCCTGAGCGGCGCCGTCGGCGGCCCCAGCACCAGCGGAGCCACTGCGTCCGGCCCAGAGGATGTGCCGATAGCTTACAATGAAAAGGTGAGTACCAGAAACGTACTCCAAACTAATTATCCCGACAGATACACATATCTCTATTTATAAAACTGTCCTAACTGACTGAATGACTGACTTATTGACCAACTGATTGATTGACTGACTGACTGACTGATTGATGATCAAGGTACAGCCCAAACCGAAAGAGTTAGGAAGCTGAAATTTTCACTTATGTGGGGAAGGTGCACGTTAAAACGGAGTTTCGGGAAATTCCATCCGCAAGTGTGCAAAAATATCGAAAATCTTTTGTGTGCAATTTTTTTTTGTTTACCATCCGTTCGGTCTTAAACTCATTTTCAAAGATCTTTGTTCAAATTCATTTGAGTGGTGTTTTACACTTTTCGAAAGATCCATTCCACCTTGCTGGAAATGGAGGTCAAAGATTTGCTGGGTGACATTTGGTGTTCAAACTGATTTCCAAGGATCTGTATGATAAAATCATTTGAGACGTGTTTCACGCTATTCGCAGAAAGTTGTGGAAAGTGCATTTTAATGATTTTTTTTGCTGAAGTTCTAAGTTTTGTCCAATTTGCTTCAAACTTGTTTTCAAAGCTCTACATAAGAGCTTTGAGATAATTTGTATACGTGCCACGGGCAAGGCCGGGCAATACCCGCCAGTATACAAGAGTTGTGTGGACTTCAATTATGAATCCAACATTTCCAAAACCTTGTCTCAGGTTTCGGCTCTTCATCCATTCCTAAATGGTTTAATATTCTCTCCCAAGCATGTCCTCTGTTAATCGTTTACGTCTCACACTTAATTGTAACCCATTTACTTTTCCGTTTTTATGGCAGGTTATCGCATTTCTGCGTCAACCCAACATCTTGGAGATTCTACGCGAACGGCAGGGCCAGCATACGGTGTCCCGATCGCTGCGCGAAAAAATAAACATTCTGAGAGTTGAGGGCGTGCCCGCCTTGGAGCGTCTGGGCCACGATTTGCAATTGACTATATTGCTTAGGTAAGTGCCTATCAAAATATATATTCCACATGATCGGGCTTGAAAAACGTATTGTTGTTGCGGCTTACTTGAGCCCCATCAGAACGAGAGGGAATTGTGGGAAAATTATGCTAAAGAAACTCACTCAACTTATCCTCTAGAAATCCTTTATATATTCGAGATCTAGTTAAATAGCCAAAAGAGGATATACGAGAATATGTTCTTGAAAAGCGTCTGTGCTTACAATCTGAGCATTTTTGATCCCATAAAGTATATACCATATTCTTGAACAGGACAAGGAACTTAGTCTAGCTAGCCATCCTTCCGTTTGTCTGAAATATGCATTCCCCTATGCAAAACGCAAAATGAGTTTATCATATTTTGTCAATCTATTTTGACATTACAAAAATATCGATAAAAATCGATTATGAGACTTGCTTTCTTTTTGAAGAAGATAACTTTCCAATATTTGAGAGCTTTCTACAGCAATGCTCTTGCTATGGCCTTTTCGATCGGACAATAAGCACCGAACCTCATCACAAACGTATTACGTATAGTTAAGGGAAGACCTGCGAATTCATTCATGTATGGAAGGTAGCTAGAATGTCTTTAAAGGCATTAGGGTATCTTCTCGTTGGGCACGCCCGACAAGTTCATTTTAACCTTTTACTGCCAGTCACAGAAGTCACAGTCATAGCCATCAGTTGCACTTGGCAAAGGCTTTGGCACAAATTGCATTGCATTGCAGTGTCGCGTCTTCATCAGCGAGCCGCGCGCTCAATGGATCGATCGGTGGTCGGTTTGTGGTGTTGGTGGTTCTGTTTGTGGTGTTGGTGGTGACTTGGTCGTCCTGCTTGAGTGCGCTCGGCGACGTTGTTGTCGACCGCGTGTGTGTGTGTGTTAATTGCATTTGAAAATCGCTGCGAAGGTTGTTCGCTTATTTTCCAAAACACTTTTAATAACAACAACAACAACAAGAACAACAACAACTTTAGCGAGGTTAACAAAATATTTGTAAAGCTACAAATTGCCCGAACCTCCTACAGCACCAGCTCCTGAGCCATTAGCTGGCTAGCTGATATTTATTGTCTAATTGGCAATATTTCTTCAAAGCGTTGACTCAACCACAACTATTGAGGAAATATGAGAAATATTCACATGCATTTTCTGACCCTAATCTGACATGTTGTTAAAAGATTAAGCCACAGATTAGCTGGCATTATCCAAGACAGCTTCAAACAGCCCAGCCCCAACCAATTGAAATTGTGCGATTTAATTGCATTCGATTAGACAAATTGTCGCGCTTCATTGCACCCCAAAAACCGGGCGACCAAATCCGAGCTGGCATTGCCGTGGGAGTGGACACTCCACCTACCTGCTGGAAGTAAACGCCAACATGTGCATGTTGATAAGATAAGTTTGCATCCCACATTCAACTATTCTCTATATGGGATTGCGCCAACACTGCTTGAATAAATTATAAGCAAATACTTTTAAGATGTCGAATCTAACAGGATCTTTCTTCAACTAAATTTGATTGAGTTTTCATCAAAGTGCGGAAGGCGCCTTAACAGGGTGTTCCATTTAAATGTTGCATAGATTTCTTCTTTCAGTTTGTTAACGCCCTACAATTTAGTGAGAAGGTCCCCTAACAGGGTGTTTCATTTAAATGTTGCATAAATTTTACTTTCAGTTTGTTATCTCTTTACAATTTAGTAGGAAGGCCTCTTAACAGGGTGTTCCATTTAAATGTTGCGTACATTTCTTCTTCTTTCAGTATGTTATCGCTTTACAATTTAGGGGAAGGCCCTTAACAGGGTGTTCCATTTAAATGTTGCATAGATTTCTTCTTTCAGTTTGTTAACGCCCTACAATTTAGTGAGAAGGTCCCCTAACAGGGTGTTCCATTTAAATGTTGCATACATTTTACTTTCAGTTTGTTATCGCTTTACAATTTAGGGGAAGGCCCCTTAACAGGGTGTTCCATTTAAATGTTGCATACATTTTACTTTCAGTTTGTTATCTCTTTACAATTTAGTATGAAGGCCCCTTAACAGGGTGTTCCATTTAAATGTTGCAAACATTTTACTTCCTTCAGTTTGTTATCGCCTTACAATCTAGCAGGTTCGAGCTTGTCTGAAGATTATCTATAAACAAATGTGGAGTATGGTAGAACTCGCAAATGCCTAGTTTTGCTTAGATACCTTAAAAAACAAAATAAAAATCCAATTATGTATGACATACTGGACCGATGTCGATGCTTTTACCTGGGAATCAAGGTAAAACTAATAATTGCTAAGTTTAGATTCTAGATATCTTGATAAAGAAAGATATCTTGATAAAGATATCTGCAAAAGAAACTTTCACGACGATAGCTTTAACTATTTTTTCGAGAGACGGACAAACTTTTACAAGGGCATACCAAAACAGTGCGCTTTTCAAGAGTGCTCAACTAGGAGATACCCTCTATATTGAATTGACCTAACTTGACTACAAGTTCACAAATGATGAGAAGAGAAGAAGATATTTTTTCGCAAAATTGTCTATTAGCTAAAGGGTCGTGCTCTTTATAAAGGAGAAGCCTTTCCTGCACATTATAGTTAAATTAAATCGATAAATATTGCTTGCACAACACTTGAATGTGCAGCAAAGCTTTAACATCTGGCCTCATTCACAATACCTCTCTCCCTTTCACTCCCGTTCAACACTGTCGATCTGACGCAAGAGTCACCCTGTGCGAACAGCTTATCAACATATTACGGTTTTTCATAAATTATGTGTAAAATTTAGTTTTAGCCGCGCCCCTTTCAGCGAGAATCTACAAATACTAGTTAGCCTTGCGCTTGGCACTCCACTTTTTATGTTCGCGCTAATCCCTTGAAGAGGAGACGCGGCGAGACGCTGTTTAACCCAATTTCAGTTGTTTTCTTCTTATTTTTTTTTGGGGCTGCGGCCGGCGACAAATGAGCGTTGCCAATAAACCATAATTTATTGGCTAGGCAGGGTTTCAGCGCCGGCTTCAGCTGCAGCGTTCCGTCTCGGGGTGGGGGTGTGGCAACGACGTCATCGTCATTATTGGCAACGCTGCTGCTGCTGCTGCTCATGATGATGATGATGATGATCATTGGGGCAGCGTTTTTGTCACAACTGAAGCGTTGACAAGCTTTCAGCTTTTCAGTTACTGTTGAGGGTCTATTTGTGTTTGTTATTTGACCCATTGAAGGAGAATCTTGCCCGTTGGTTGCTGTCGTCTCGCATGGTTTACAGTTCATTGGGCCTGGGCCTGGGCTTGGGCTTGGGCTTGGGCTTGGGCTTGGGCGTGCTAAATGCATGACGCGCCTTTAGGTCAAACTACCAGCCCCCACTTCTAGCCAGACCCAGTCAGAGGGACGCCCCCTCGCCACCAAAACAAAAACAAAAAATAGCAGCCGGCGATCGGCTGATGAGCCACAGCTTTAACCATGACCAACGCCACAGTCGTCATCGTTGCACACATGCTTCGGCCCTCTGGCGGTCAGCGCAAGCGTAATCGAAAAAAAGTGCACCACCCATGAGTCAGCCACAGTCCCCCGTTAGCCCAGAGCTGCGCAGCCGCCGTCGGCGTCAGCGTCGGCGTCGTCAGCGTCTATTGGTTCTTGAAGCAGTAGCCGCAGCAGCTGCTGTCGGCGCAGCAGAACTTAAAGTTCGGCAATTGTTCGTCTGCGCTTCGGCTGCACTTCGGCGCACACAAACATAAAAAAGAACTACAATTAAATAATTTTCTTTGCTTTGTATTTGTTGTTGTTGTTGTTGTTGTTGTTTATTTTGTGCGCTCGCCTAATTCCATTTCCAATTCCATATTTATCGGCTGGGCGCTAGACAAAACGCGTCCATTCTGCGTTTGCTATTCGACATTATAAATGCGCCGGGTTCGCGCCTCGGCCTCGAATAAAAACTAACTCCGACTCCGGTTCCGACACTGACTCCGACTCCGACTCCTACTCCGATATTGTTGTTGTTGTTCTCGTTCGATTTCGCGCGCCTCTTTAAACTGAAAAAACTGACACCAAACAAACAACAACAAAAAAAAAAAAATCAAAAAACAGAAGCATTTTAACTGTCAGCGCGTGCAAATCGCCGCAGTATCGAAAATAACAACAAACGAAAGAAAAACAAAACACAAAAAAAAAATCATAAATAAATAAATATACGAAAAAAACTAAGAACTACTTAATATTAAATTAAAACTGTGAGCTTGTTTTTAGTTTATTATTTTTTACTGTGACTTTAAACTGTGCTGTGAACAGTTCTGAAAGAATTTCAAGCATTCAACGGCATGTTCAAGCATCCAGAGGTCAAGGCTCTGGGCGTACTACAAAATGGGCTTTCTATCCAAGGCCGCCTACATCGTGTGGGCCGTGTAAGTAACTAACCTAGCCCAAAATCGCAAGCTCCCCGCAACCCCGGCTCAACAAATATATTCGGATCATGACTAAATTTGTGGGAATTACTTGCATTTGTGAAATACACACAAGTCTGGAGTAAAGATTCACAGCACTTGGCATAAGCAATCCACTTGCTTATCCCTCACATGTTTCACTTTTTATACCCTAAACCCATTAAAAATGGGTATAAGGGTATATTGTATTTGTGCGAAAGCCAAATGTATGTAACAGGCAGAAGGAAGCATCTCCCACCCCATAAAGTATATATATTCTTGATCAGCATCAATAGCCGAGTCGATCGAGCCATGTCCGTCTGTCTCTCCGTCCGTCCGTATGTATGAACGCAAGGATCTCAGAACCTATAAGAGCTAGAGACTTGAAATTTTAGATGTAGATGCTCCTAGTTCCCGCGCAGTTTGTTTCCGATAATCGATAACTTACTCCGTTTGCAAGCAATCGATAAAAATCGATATCGATATCCTGTTTTTTGGGCAATTTTGGTAAATAATAAGAGCCAGAGTCACCAAATTTGACATATAACTTCTAAAATAGAATATATATATGCAGTTGATGTTGAAGGAAGAGGTTTCAGGGTATCCCCTAGTCGGGAGCTCCCGACTAGAACCTCTTACTAGTTCAAACATTTTTTAGATTATTCTCTAAGATTTTTATGTAGAACTTTTAAATATTTTCTACAAAGTAGAGCACATAAATTGATTGCACAAATACGTTAAAAGTTTAAAACAAGTTTTATGTTTAACTCAAGTATAAATTTGTAGAAGACTTTGTGATGACTGAACTTTTAAACTAGTTTAATTAGTTATTCCTGGAGACACAGGAATATAATATAATATGAGATATCTCTTATTCTTTTCAAGTCTTAGTCTGTTGAGAATCGAAGGCGATTTAATAGATTCGCTTTCATTTTTAAGATTTTTGGTCTTAACCTTGACCGAATATTTGTAAACGTCGGATTAGAATTCGTAACTAATCTTAGCCCTTCCCCTTTTAGGCCAAGCTTTAAACTTAATTTAAAGTTTGGTTGAAAGCTGAGCCAAAGTTTTTAAAGGCATTGGAAAGACAACAAAGCCTCGTTTCGTGGGTGGAAACAAAGCTTTGTCGTCTAGTTTTCCAAAAATGCAAAAGTGATGTTCAGAAAGGAAAAACCAGCCAACAAATTGAGTTTAAAGATCTTAAAATATCAAAGCATTAAGGGCCAAAATGCAATTTAGTCAATTTGTTGTCTTTTATCTTTAATGAAAACAAGTTGAAAATTGTTGGCTTTAAGCCTGAAGGAACTTGAAAGCGTTCTGTTAAAGCATTTAAAGAGAACAATATATGAAGAATTCTTTGAGAGTTGCTTAACCGAAGAGATTAACCCACTCCATAGCTTTCCGTCTATGCATTTATCGTACTCAAGCGGCACGGACAAGTACGTCAACATCCTGAGTTCTCGCATTACACGCTTGCATTCCATTTTTATTTACCATACACAAAGCGAAATAAGCGCCAAATGAATCATTTGCCATTGAATGGCCACAAATAACGCGTAGCAAGCAATTTTCACATGCCCCAAACACTGCCCAGCATAGTTGCAGAGTTGCAGAGTTGCAGAGGAAGCTCGGCTATGCGCAGTTCCTTGCCACATGCTGCAGTTCTCACGATTCTGCCACCCAGAGAAGAGGCTAACCTGAACTGTCTCTCAAGTGTCCCAGTTTCTGGTTTCTGCTTGAATCTGGAATGCAACGCAAACAACATCGCCATCTTTTCCAAAACGAATTCTCTTGTTGCCGGAGTACGACTCGAATATACCCTGCAAATATTCTAGCTTCCCCTTGCTGCCCCCTCACCGTTTTGAATAACTTCCATCTTTGCAGATCGTATCATTTTTCTATATAGGGTAACCAAATTCGGTTGCTATAGCTCTTATAATCTCTGAGCTATGCTGAAGAGAAAACTTGCTAAAAAATCGATAAATTTCGATATTATATCGATAAACATTTAACAGATTGCCTAGAACTCTATTATGCCCTTTCTGCTGGCCACTTGCCAGGGAGCACAGGGTATTGTTGTTTTTCGTTTTTTTTTTTACGATCTGGGCTCCCATTACTTATGACTGGCTCAAGGATCCGGCGGGAGTCCAGCTGAAGTGCCTGTCGCTCGTATTGCACAACAATCGAAATCAATTGAGTTCCGAAACATGTTGGCCGCTTATCGAGGCACTCGTCGAATTGGGGCTGTCCACATTGTAAATTGGTGACAATCGAACAACTGTTGCAACTGCCACCGGATTACCCATGCCCCTCACCCCCTCCCCTCTCCCCTCTCCACTCTCCACTCTCCACTCTCCCACCCTGCGACTTGCGACATCGGTTTTTTTTTATTAAATTCGTAATACCCCCACAATGGCTTTATCTAGCCATATGCCTTATCAATGCTATCGGGCCCTGCTCTCATGCCCTCTCCCTCCCTCTCTCCCTCGCTCTCTCTCGCCCTCTCCTAACTGCACGGGTTTTACTGCAGCACCTACGCTCGAGCTCGAGAACCTGCGCAGACCTCAGTCGGTATATTTTTTTTTCGGTTTTCGGATCGTCAACATTTGGCTTGTGGCGGCTGCTGGAACTTTGTGTTTTTGTTGAAATAAAAAACTTAATTAAATTCTTTGAAGTACGCCAATTGATTAACCAGCGGGGCCCTGCAACCAGCCAAGGGTTGCGCCAATCAAATGGGACTCTTTTCCAAGTTCAGCTATACCTATAATACCATGTGGGCCAAGTGAGTGTTGTTGTTGTTGTTGTTGCGGAAGAGACCAGCATAAAGCGTCTCATATTTTCATGATGTACGAACATATTTTGCATACTGCACATACGTATGCAACATACATGCATACATTTACTCTGCATATTTCTGGAATTTTGTTTTGTTTTGTTTTTGGAAGTTGAGCCTGGGAATATCTTTGAATAACATAGTTCGTATGTGTTTGTGTTTGTATGCATTTGCAGTTTTCCGGTGACGTCTTTTGTGATTTCTTGTTACCAGAGCTGGAATCAGAGACAGCTAGTATTTCGAATAGGTTGCGGCTACAGCATATGTTGTCCACAATATTTATAGATAGACAAAAAAGAACCCACATATTTATTTGTCTTTCAATATATGTTATCTATAATGTAATGGGCATTTGCTTTGGTTCTCAATTTTTCACTTATATTCCGCTCACAATTGCGGATTTGTCAAAAGAGTTAGAACGCATATTAAATAATAATAGATATACCATATCTTTATTTTTTATTCATTAAGAACTAACACGTATAATATTGCAGAAATACAGCATATCAAAGGGACTCAACTAGCTTTATTTAGTTATTTAGATAAATGTGAGATATGGCATGTACTCATTCTACGCATTCTACATTCTTCATATAAATCTCATTGTGAAGTTTTCTATTTGCTTTTGTTTTGTGAGTACATTCATTTTTATGCATCCGGCTAGTTACTTGCTGATAAGCCGTGCATACATGAGTTAGTTCTTGCAAAGTGGTTCAATAGCCCTTTCTGATAAAAGGGTTTATATATGAGATATATGTATATGCCCACAGTCGTGGTCAAAATAATGAGTACATTGCCACAACTCATTTGAAATAAGTTGGAAATCAATATATCGTTAAAACATTATCTGATCATGAATAATACTTCAATTCGTAGTTACTTGGAAATAGGTTTCTGCATGTCCGCTCTCTGCATTAATTTGCCCCCTTCATTTCACATTCCATATTCCATATTTGTGCATGTTCCAAGAAGGGAAGATCGCAGCGCTAATTCAATTAAGATTGACCACACCCAAAACTGTTGCTCCGACCCATGTTTGTCATCGGTCGAGTAAGTAGAACAGGGAAGATGACACCACTGAGCGCAGCACCGCACGCACGCACCACTGTGGGCGACGCGCGCCCGCATTGGTTACGTTAAAAGTCGCGGTCGCGTTTAAAGTCGCGCGCTTTCCGCGCTTTTAATTTAAGTTAATTGCAATTTCCTGTGCTGTTTTTTTTTTTTGGTTAATAATTTGTTAAATTTAGTCAATTTTGAAAGTAATTTGACACGGCTCAAATTATATTGCCGATCAGTTACCAATTCGCATTAAAATTATTTTAGTTTATTTATTATGTTTTTTTTTTATATATATTTTATGTATTTTGTTTTTGGTTTTGGAAATTAGTCATTTCCGTGCCGCGCAAAAGAGGCGTTAATTGCACTCAAACTGTTGTCACTAGTTGCACGGCGACACGCCCCGCACCAGTCCCCCCCCCCTCCCTCCCTCCACCCCCCTCTTGACCGGCGGCCAGTCAGCGATCGCCATAATTTGTATTATTAATTGGCCAATTTTCAAATTCAAGTTGAAGGTCAAAAAGTAAGCGCGAAATAGCACAGCCAGAAAAAGAAAAAACGCAACTCAAATTCAAATTATGAATCGGCAATTAGAATATGCTCGCAGTGCCACGAAATATTGGAGCCCATGATTTCTGGGCCCATTGGGAAAAGTGCCGCGCCAAGGTCCGCTGCGGTCAGCTTAAATTCTTCCGGCTGCGCTTTTTTTTTTGTTTTTTTCGTTTCCCCATTTTTGTCTGTTTGTTTTTCGATAATTTGTTTTGCCGTTTTTCAAATGGAAAATCAAGGCCCAGTTTGATGCGGGCTGCAATTTATTTTCGGGCTTTTGATGCCTAACATATGCCAACGAGAGAGTTCATATCCCGATATATGAACATATATCTAATCATCGAACATATATCATTTGCATATTTGCTTGGATAAATATACCATAAATGCCGCTTACTTCGCCTGCCCTTAGCCCTGCTCTAATAATTAATGTGCTTGTTAAATGGCAACCCTGCTTGTATTCAAAACGAAAAATGAAAAGGTGGCAACGCTTTTGCTGTACAGAACGTTGCCATTTGAAAATAACTGACTGAATTATTGGAATCGATAAACGATAAACGACAATCGATAAATCAATGTGAAATCCATATCGATCCATATATAAGCTGTTATTGAACTGTGACAGAGTATCGGGCAGTCGGCTGCACCCGATAAGAGTCGCCGTAGCTGCTAATAGGTCTCATTAGTAGATTGTCAGCTTAGCCAGTGGGAAAACGGAGAGCTAATCAATTGCGGCCATTGAAAAATGTGTCCATTAGTTAACGCCTGGCCCGGCTGGAGCCGGGTCAGAAATAATGTTATAAGTTAAGCTCCATGTTTTGACATGTGCATTCAATGCCAGAGCTCAACGTGATCTTTCTCCTAATCTCTCTCTCTCTCTCTCTTCCTCCCTCTCTCTTTCGCGTTGTGCAGCCTCTTCGAGCAGGAGATCATGAGCTATGTTCCGATTGAGGAGCGCAGTCCACAGGGCTCGCCGGTGCTCAGCTCCCGGATGCCGCAAAGGGCGCCGCCGCCATTCCGTCGCGACTTTGAGGCCAAGCTGCGCAGCTTCTACCGCAAGCTGGAGTCCAAGGGTTACGGCCAGGGACCACACAAGCTGAAGTAAGTCAATGCCCAAATGTGTGGCTGGGGCAAACTCTTATATATTGTTGCTGTTTTTTTTTTTTTGGCAGATTGCACATACGACGCAGCCATCTGCTGGAGGACGCATTCCGTCGGATAATGTCCGCCAACAAGAAGGATCTGCAGCGCGGCCGGCTGGCCGTGCTGTGGGACACAGAGGAGGGCCTCGACTATGGCGGACCGTCGCGTGAATTCTTCTTTCTGCTGTCCCGCGAACTGTTCAATCCCTACTACGGCTTGTTCGAGTACTCCGCCAACGATACGTACACCGTGCAGGTGTCGCCGTTGTCGGCATTTGTGGACAACTGCCACGACTGGTTCCGGTTTAGCGGGCGCGTCCTGGGCCTCGCTCTGGTCCATCAATATCTGCTGGACGCGTTCTTCACGCGTCCCTTCTACAAGGCGCTGCTGCGTCTGCCGGTCGCCCTCAGCGATCTGGAGTCACTGGACAACGAGTTCCATCAGTCGCTGCAGTGGATACGGGACAACGATATTGGCACTGGCATCGATCTAGGGCTGACCTTCTGCGTTACCGAGGAGCTGCTGGGGCGCGTTGTCGAGCGCGAACTGAAGCCGGGCGGCAAGAATCTCATTGTGAATGAGAAGAACAAGAAGGAGTATCTAGAGCGAATGATCAAATGGCGTTTGGAGCGCGGCGTCCAGGAGCAAACGGAGTCGCTGGTGCGCGGCTTCTACGAGGTGGTTGACTCGCGGCTGGTCTCCGTCTTTGATGCACGCGAACTGGAGCTGGTTATAGCCGGCACCGCCGAGATCGATACCAACGATTGGCGTCTGAACACCGAATACCGTTCCGGCTACCATGACAACCATCAGGTGATCATCTGGTTCTGGCAGGTGATCGAGCGCTTCAGCAACGAGCAGCGCCTGCGCCTGCTGCAGTTCGTCACGGGCACATCCAGCATACCGTACGAGGGCTTCTCGGCGCTGCGCGGCTCCACCGGCCCGCGGCGCTTCTGCATCGAGAAATGGGGCAAGCCGAACGCCCTGCCCCGCGCGCACACCTGCTTCAATCGCCTGGACCTGCCGCCCTATCCCACGCCCGAGCTGCTCTACGAGAAGCTGCTGCTTGCCGTCGAGGAAACCAACACCTTTGGCATCGAGTAAATCCGCCAGACACTAATTGCCATCTGGATGTGCATGTGCATGTCGATGTGGATGTGGATGCGGTTGTGGATTCGGCTTGAGATTTGCACTTGGCATTTTGTAGCTGATGCGTGATATTTGATGGTGTTTGCTTCTTCTTATTTGATTTTTTTCTCAGCCAGCGCATTGCTTATTATTTTTATTATTTTCTATTTTTTTTTTATTATTATTATTGTTTTTTTTCCAACGTATTTATTGTATGTATTAGTGGCATATTGTTGTTGCCAGCAAATCGATTAGCTCAACAGACTGTTTTTTTTTTTTTTACCCCAGAGCAAATCATCGTGTATATCACATTTATATATATATATATTAATTATTCTTATATATTATATGCTGGCGAATCGCGTTGCTTGCAAGTTTCAACTTTGCCGCTTTGATTTTGCCAATACCGTTACTGTTACCGTTACCTCAACAACATTTTTGCCAGCGCCCAAATGCGCCGCACATTGCAGTCATTAGTCGTAAGATACACACACACACACACACACACACAGACACAGACACGCCTCTGAACCAATGAGAAACTGCGCTTAGGAACCACACAACTCTTGGACTTGGAACTATTGAACTAAAGTTCGTTCCGTTGAACTTGTTTACTTAAAAGCTGCCTAAAGGAACTTTGCAACTTAAACTTACAACTTAAAGCTCGTTGTTAAAGCATAGCGAAACTTTGAATCGTTTTTCTTAGCATTCCAAAAAAAAAAACTAAAACAAAAAAAAAAAAAAACTATGAACAAAACTGATTAAAAAACAAAAAACTTTAATTCATGGTGATAAAAAACCGATGATAAATTCTACGCCAATACTTAAATAGCTTGTAATTTCTTAGCCTTAAAAAAAATCTCCTTAGATGTGTGCGTTATTAGCTATGCATTCCATTTAGGAATTGAAAGATTGAATATACGTATGTTAGTTATAATATTTCGAACTAAAACTTATACTGAATTCGTAACAATTAAGTGAACTGTTTTTAAATTTACACAAATTATAGAAAACCCGATTGTACGACTACATATATATATATATATATGTATATATGTATTTGCATATGCGTGTCCATATTCTGGGCGCACATGCATATGTCCCGAATGCATAGAAGTATATATGTATATATATATATAGCATATGATCTGGCTGACACCCAATACAAATTGGTCCAATGCGTTGCTTTGGCTTTATTGGTTTTTTCGGCGCATACAAATTAATCTTAACTACAAATCAAAATAACGAAATTTATTAGCAAACATTCAATGAAAATGGATACAAATTTTTAATGTTAGCATTGAAAAGCGAACAAATAAATTTGAAACAAAAAAGAAAAAAAAAACAAAATAATAATAAATGGTGATTTGTTTACATATATTTTGGCATTAGTTAAGCGCAAGATAAACAAAGTGGATAATGAGAGACAGAGGAAGAAAGTGAGTTAGAGCAGGATAGAAAAACGCTTTTTTGGACTATCTACGAGTATATTGATAAATGAGAACGTTTTATTGTATTATTATGTGCGTGTATTTATTGAATAAATTAACTATAATTAACGAATTAATAAATGTGAGCCTTTTACTTGAAAAGCCAAATGCTGTCTTTGTGATTTAAGTCCCCTACAATTGCCACATTCTTGATTTGGACCAATTTTAACAATTTACAAGGGATAACATCCGAATTTTTGTGAAAATTCCGTTCCGAATTTTTGTGAATATTCCGTTGGCTCTGAAAAAGTCCAAAAAAAAACCGTGGAGCTTAACAAGTTCAGAAAGTATATCTTTCCATGTTCCCGAGTTTATTTAGCTGAGTTATAAACATTTAAAGCATTATTACATTATTTTAATTGGAATATCTCGTATGTATAAGGTAACATTTCATAACGACGAAGACAAGAAATTACTTTTCAAAGAAATAAATAACCAAACATCTGTTCTTAGTGCTACCAAGGCACATTTGTTGGCAATTAATATTAATATAACAAAAAACCAGTGTGCGAGAGATTTAAATAAAAATTCATTCGATCTACCAGGCGAACAGAATTGGCCAGCACGTAGACAGCAAATCTGCGAATGAAAATTTTCATTGCATACGCGCAGGGGCAAGACTCCAGGCAGTGAGTGGTCTGTTAATTAACAGCTGCAGCTGCACTGTCTGTTAATTAACAGCTGCAGCTGCACTGTCTGTTAATTAACAGCTGCGGCTGCATTGTCTGTAAAAATGCACAATTTTATGGTTGGGCTCTGAAATCGAAAAGTTTAATTTGAATGAATGAAGGAATATCTTTCCAGCATCGGATTTCACTAAAACGAGCTTTTGTCAAAGTTTATTTTTAAGCAATATTTAGTGTATTAATCCGATTTTGGTTTGATAGACCTTTGCAAATGTTTCTGACTGTTTTTAATTAAACAACATGTATTTTCTTTTGTTTTCTATATATTTTGTTACACATTCTTTTTCATTTGTTTTTTGTTGGTTTTTTTCTTCATTCAGCAAATGAAATTCGCTTTACATATACCAATTTAATGTCTTTTCGTTTTCATTTTCATTTTTTTTATTTTATTATTTTTATATTTAGTTGTTTTATTTGGTTTGTAATGAAATGATAACATATGCACTTAAGTATTTATTTATTATGCGATCGTTCTTTAGGCATAGATTTCCTTGCTGCGGATTAGCATTTAAGTAAATCGACTCGGACTTAGGTCTTCCTTTGTATGTATGTATGTATGTATGTATGTATGTATGTATATATGTATGTACAGAGTTTTGAGCTGGGCCAATGGAAGTGCTGTTATTTAAATGTAAATGTGTTTGGGTATGTTTAGCAGAAGTAGCAGAAGAGAGTATTGTGTTAATTATAAATCCTAATCATAGACATATAACACATTATGTTCTTGGTTGTGTATTTAAGTTTCATTTCATTTCGCCTTCTTTCTTTCTTCTTTTTTAGGTTAGGTTAAGGTGCGCAGATTTGGGTGGGCTGGATCGATCTCTGTTATGTGTGTGTGTGTGTGTGTGTGTGTGTGTGTGAGTGTGTGAGTGTGCTAATGCTTTCAATGGAAAGATGCCTCACAGTTTGCGCTTGTGTGTGTGTGTGTGTGTGTGTGTGTGTGTGTGTGTGTGTGTGTGTGTGTGAGTGTAACTCTAACTAATTGTACATATTACACATGAAGAAATTTTGCTAAATCAATTTATCATTTATAAGTTACATGTATATATATATATATCCATGCACAGACGCATGTATCCAAGTATTGTACATGCATTTAATAAATTCTTTTCTTTAGCCACAAATATGAGACTACAAAAAAAAAAACATATATATATATATATATAGGTATTGACATTGACGGTTATGTACATATACATATAACATATACATATGTGTGCATTATGTGGCATTTTGGGGGTTCTTCGACTTTATATCCATTTCAAGCATTACAAAAATAGAGCATTGTTTTGAATTTTGGAATCGAGTTGCAAATACATTTCCATTTGTTATCCCATTCCGAAAAGGCCTTTGAAAGAATTGAAAGTTGTTTTCTTCTCGCGTATTCGTTAAGCTATTTCGAGTGCCATTCAGTATGGTATCTATTTGATTGGTTATATATGATTCTTATTCTTTTGAATCTGGGTGAGACTAGTGTGTATGTGTGTGAGTGTGAGTGTGTGTGGGTGTGGGTGTGTATATATGTAAGCAGGAGTATGTTTTATGTTACCTTTTCCTCTTTTCAGTAAGTTGATCACAGCTTTTACAATTCTAATGATATACAAATGTACGTGTGTGTGTGTGTGTGTGCATGTGTGTGTGTGTGCTTGTGGCCAACAATGTATTTATGTGTATGTGTATGTATTATTTTGCTCTTAAATTTGTCCTTTTACTAAATTCGCACCAAAAATATTGTGTGTGTGTGTGTGTGTGTGTGTGTGTGTGGCTGTGTATATGCATACTTGAGAGCCACGCCCACAGTAAAGTGAGGATAGAAAGGCAATCGCCATATGCATATAGCTATTTCATACATACTTATATTTATAATACTTTCATATACTTTAATATATGCACAAAGTTGCCTTGGCCAAAATGTTAATGCTTTTCATTATTATAATTATTTTAATTATTATTATTATTATTTTTCAATATACCATTTGTTTTAAGTTGTATAGAAAGCTGTCAGTTTTTTTAATATATTTTCTTTTGCGTTTCTTGCCCCACACAACATCCAAATAATCATGTTTTATTTAATATTTTTCATCATCTTTTTTCTTTTTTTCTTTTTTATAGTATTTAAAAAGGTAATACAAAATATGTTGATTTTAGTTGTAGTTTTTATGTTTTTTTCTTTGTTTTTTTTTTGTTGTTGTTTTAATTTTTTACTTTTTTGCCTGGCACATGAAAATCATAAAAAGAAGAAGGCATGTCATCTGTATATATGTATATGTATGTATATATATGTATATTTCCATATGCAGAGCGACTCTTCTTTTAACATACATATATGTATATTATATCATTTACTTAGTAAAATGTATTTTTCTTGTTTTTTTTTTATTAAAATTCCACTACATGTACAATTAATTTTGTTCTACATTCAAAAATGCTAATAAATAGAGCAAAAGACTAAAAAAAAAAGGAAATCAAAATAAAAATCCCCAAAAAAAAAAAAAAAAACAAACATTATATGTTATAACATTCAACAGCTAGTAAGACGGTTTTTTGTTTATTTTTTCTTTCTCAACTTCCTTCTATTTCTAAAATTTTCGATTCTTTTGTTATCTTCGGTATTTTCTTAGATTTTACACGTTGTTTCCTTCTCTCGACGAGCGACTGAAGGGGACTCTTCTCTTCTTCTTCTTCTAGAAGGGGCCTCTGGTGGGGTCAACCTCTTACAGGGCGGGGGGGCGGAAAATGCAGCTGCGGGGGGGTTCAAACTAGTTTGCACTTTGCTTCTGGCTATTTATCGTTATTATGTGTATGCAACAACAGTTAAACAATGCTTAAAAAATGTATGCCTATTATATATATATATATGTATGCAAGCTAAATAGACACAGACATGCATATGTACATATATACATATATATATATATGTCTGTTATGCTATGTAACTAGTTGGCTGCTGCCGTTTCTTGTCTGTTTTTTGTTTGTAGTTGATTGTAGGAATTTTGCAGCGATTTGCATAAACATTATTTATTTTTCTATTACTCAAATGTGTATATATATTTATATATATATATCTATAAAAAAAAGTGTAAAAATCAGCAAAAATTAATGGAATTGCACATAAAAACTCGTCTCGAACGCCTGCTTCTGTTTTTCCTAATAAATAATTAAATAGTTTACTTGAATTATTTATTGACTCTCTGAATCTCCAAATCTCCTTCCGTGTTACCTCCGTTGCGCCGGACGGTATCAGCTTGTTTTCTCTTTTTGTTTCGTTTTCGTTATGGTTCTATTACGGTTGAGGGAATGATGAGGGGGTGGGGTGGGGAGTGGTGGGGGGGGGACTCTGTGCTGAACTCTTCCATTCACTGTTCTGTTTCCCATCTGTTTCGGTTTCGGTTTCGGTTTCGGTTTCGGTTACGATTACGGTTTAGTACAATTGAATGTGTTATACTGTTATACGCTTGGGAGGCCTGGCCTTGCGTTTTGTTTCGTTGTACTTTGCCACGTTTCTCTCTAAGCGTCATATGAACTTTGTTTATAGTTTCTCTACTTATTCTGTTTCTTTCTTGTAGTTAACTTTTGTCGGGCTGTTAAATAAACATTTGTGTTTTTAGCATGCTGTTATTATTTATTTGATTTTGTTTTCGCATTTCGTTTAGGTATTGTTTTTTGCAATTTCGCATAATGCTGATCTTTTATTTGTATCTAGTTTTTGTATTTTGTATTTTGTTTTCAACTTTAATTTAATTTAAATAAATGTACATTACAATTACAATTCTTGTTAGTTAGTGGGATGCTAAAGGTGATGGTGATGGGGGGGGGGGGGGGGGGGGGGGGGGGGGGGGATATACATTATGTTTGCGTTTCTCAAAAATAGGCATCATTCTAAACATGAAATGATTCGCGTAGAAAAGAATGCATTTTAAATATTAATTACGTACATTACATAAAAGTTGATATAAATACAAATACATATACATATACATACTATGTAGGTATGTTCGTATGTGTGCGTCTCTATGTGTGTGTGTGTGTGTGTGTGGATATTTGTATGCACATTCTCAGTTCTCAAGTGTTATACGGTAAAGATTTGCAATTATGGGTTCTGTCAATTAGAACTATATTACACACACACACACACGCACACACGCACGCACGCACTTGCACACAGTAGCACACGCACACATGTACAATTTTTCTGCTTGGGCATTTATCCGCCGGGTGTATGTGTGCACATATACATATGCACATACACCTGGAGAAAGAGTCGAGCAACTACTTTGCACAGTTTGCAGCTATACATTAATTTTCACATAAATATTAAATTAGAATAATATAATAATAATCAGAAACATACACAAAAAAAAAAAAAAATAAAGTAGTCAACTTTACAATTACCATTCGCTTACATCGAACTTGTATCATTCGCTCTCGCTTGCTCTATCCTCTTGCTCTTTCATATACATAATTATTATGTATATATATATATATATATATATATATGTTTAAAAAAAGGCATAATTATTAATAATTAAATAAACATAAATCGTTTGCCTAAAGGTCTGAATGAAGCAGCTAATACAAAATTACAATTTCAATTCATAATAATAATATTATATAAAAATAATAATAAAAGTTATCAAAAAAAAAAAAGGATGACCAAAATATAAGTAATCTGTATACAATATGTATTCCTTGTGGCTGCGTTTTAATTGCGTGTCAATGCCCATGCCTACTCGGAGTCCTGTTCCCGCTCGTCGAAGCCCGCCAAGTCGACCGTTTGGAGCATGCCGCGCGAGATCGCATACTCGATGAGCGCCAAATGACAGAATACATATTGATCCGGCATTTGGATGGAGTAGGCGCGCTGCGACCGTATCTTCTCGACGGTGCCGCGTATGTCCGCGGTGCCGACATCCTCCAGGCGCGATATGCAGATGTCCAGCGTAATGAAGGTGCCTGGTCAGGAAAGAAAACAGAAACAATTAACATAACAAAACATGACGGTAAGTAATCGATAGCCTTGATATTTTGATATAATAAATGGTTAACTACCGGAAATAAGCCAACATTGCCCATTTTCACCCATTTTCCACCCGAGCACAGTTCACATACATGCATATTTCAAAGTGAGTTTGAAGTCGATCGGAGTGTCACTTGCAATCAATATATCAAACAATTATATTGCAGAGCTATGAGCCTGAGGCCAAAAATGCATCAAAGGAAAAAGATGCATACAATCGTTTTACACCAATTTTCCACAGTTGAGAGCGGTTTCTTCCGCTCATTTTCCACACGAATGGTGGATATTGCAAAAAGCATGAAATACATTTCAAATGCAGTTTCTAAAATAACTTCCACTGCGAGTTCTAAAAGCCGAGTGGGGCTTAAACGACAAATTGTCGTACAACAAATTTCCACAAATTTTCCACAGTTGCGAGTGGATTCGACAGTAAATGCATATGGATATCATGATTGTCATATAATATGTTGGAATACTAACCCGTGCGTCCAATGCCTGCGCTGCAGTGCACCACAATGGGCGGACCGCGTGGATGACCAGCCCAGGTATCGCCGAGGGCGCGAACCAGCTCTGCCTGCTTGTCGCGAACCTTTTGCAAAAAGTTGAGCATGGCCATTGCAGAGCTGGGCACGCCGTAATCCGGCCAGCTGGTGAACTGCCAATGTGACACATTGCGAATTTCGTCAGTCTGCGGGCGAGAGAATTCGATTGATGGATGACACGAGAAGCAATAGAGACGCGAAGCGAGAGAGGGAAATAACGCCGACTGACCTTTAGGTTTCTCAATTCTAGGGATGCAACGGTGTAATCCTCATTGCACTCGACGCTAATTGTTCGCACATGGTAATTGCCAAACTCCAAGGAACTCTCTTCAGTCGGCTCCCAGTATTGGCCGCACTTAACACGTCCGCGCTCCATGACGCGCGTTGTCATAACTACAACTAAGCAATGTTGTTCCCAGATCATGCGCCAAAAGTCCTGGGATGTCTTTGGTAATGGACCTGCAAGGCAAAGTTAAACCACAAATTAGTCAGCTCTCTCTCTCTCTCTCTGCCCGACAGGGAGATATATACAAATTTTAGCTACACACACACACAAGCCACAAACGAAGGGCAATACGTACTGAAATAACTCCGGGTTTTATAGTGCAAGCCTATATGGCAAAGCCCAAAAGTTTAGCATTAAGTTTTAGGGGAAAAGATGGGATGTGTCCTAAAAGTCAAATGCTCTGCTTCTCAAAATCGATATTTATCGATAATGTTCAAATAGATGGAATATCGAAAGACAAGTCGAGGCTATATAATCAAATTGAAAGTTAAGTTAGGGATTGGAGATGCTTCTGCGTACATTTGCACATAACCCATATGCCCTTTCCTTTTCTAGAGTATTTAGTTGACCCTCTCTCTCTCTCTCTCTCTCTCTCTCTCTCTCTATGTAGGTGCGCGTGTCTGAGAAGCCGTAGGAAGCACATCGATTCGCTGGGTGAGCTCTCACCTTGAGTTGAAATATAGGCGTTCTTCTGTTTATAGCCATCGACGAAATTCGCATTTATATAGTCGGAGAGCTCGTCGTCATCCTCGCGGGCGAGCACCACACGACTGTGATCATAGCAGAGGACGTCTGTGTAACGATTTTTGGTCAAATTGTTGCGCATGCTGCAAATGCAAATGGATTGCAAATCGGATTGTTAATTGTCGATTATTGGATTCGATTGCGTGCGACTACTTACCGTGCATGCAGGAAGGTGCCCTCGGGCGCCCGATTCCGTATATCCGCATACTCTTTGATCAGGCCATGGCGGCAGCGCTCGCGCACCATTTGAACGATTTGCTCAATCGTTTTGGGATCACCCTCCTGCCCGGCCAGGCTGTCGTCGTCGCTGAAACCAGATGAGGCGCTGCTCGGCGGATTTTCCGACCAGAATTCGCCGACACCGCCAACGCCGGCGCTGCCAGCAGCTGCGGCTGCCGTTGTTGCCGCTGACACTGGGCCAATCTCAGCGGCGGCAGCAGCGCCGTTCGATTGGCTCTGCTCCTGCTGCTGCAGCTGTATGCCGGTCGTGTTGAGCTTGAGCAGCGCGTTGCTTGCGTTGCTCGTGTTGCCAGCGCCGGCAGCGGGGGCGAGGGCTGGGGCGTTGGCGGCTGTCCGGTGACTCGGACTAAGTCCGTTTATTGTGATGTTCTCGTTGGGCTCCGACTCGTCGCTGGCGGCGCTCGAGGCGCCGGTTTCCGTTCTCTGCTCGCCGCTGACTGTCACAACCGTTGTGTTGTTTCCGGCCAACTGGTGCACGGCGCTGATAATTGTTGACGCCGCAACGCTGCCGTTGCTCAGCGGCGACGCTGTCGTGGTTGCAGTTGCAGCTGATGTCGTTCCAGTTGCTGTTGTTGTTGTTGTTGAGGGTGCGGCGAGAGGTCCACCCACACCCACACCCACAGCCACACCCACAATATTGGCAAGCAGTTCGTCTTCACGATTCGTCATCGATTTGCGGCAATGTAGCAACCATGTGGCGTGATCTATTTCCAGCGTGCCGCCAAGATGCACTGGCAGCGCCTTGCGCGGCACGTGCAGGCTCAGCTGCGGCACCGATACGGTGAACACCCGCTCGCGCAGCTTCTCGCGCACAAACAGGCGGAGTATCTTGAAGGGCGCCTTGAACCACAGCGGCGCCGTCACAATCAGCACCTTCTTCAGCCGTGCCGGATAGCCGCCCTTTACAACAGAGAAGAAGAAACCAAAACCGAATCAATCAATACAAATATTCACCTTTTTTTTATACAAACATTTTGATAACAAAATATTGTCTTAAAACAAAAATATTGTCTATGCTTAGACGAAACAATTATTGAATCTCAATAAGCCAACAAATTATAGCTTATAAATATAAACATATTCTAATTGACATTATTGTGTGTGCGTGTGTGTGTTATGTGTATGTGTTGTGTGTGCGTGTGTGTGTGTGTGCTTGTGGCTATAATGAGGTTTTTGTAGCTGAAACACACGCTAAGGTCAGCTAGTCGACAGCGGCCCACATAGACCCGCATAAATACATACACACACACACACACAGGTGTATATGTGTACATAATGTACATCTATATATATATATATATATATATATATGACTGGCGGGTATTAGCCGGCTTTGCTAGGCCCAACAGTTTTGTCATTGGTGTGAAAATTGAAAATGTTTTCCATAAAACCTTGAAGCGGCTTTTTTCATCCAGCATGCACTCAATTTTGGACAATCGATCACATTCACATTCACATTCAGCACATTCCGACTCACATTATATTAAACATTTTATGAAGTTGCAAAACCAGAATATGTTAGTTGCTGCGCGTTAGACTGTGAACTTAATGTTGAGCATGTATTCAATCAATATAAATCAAACAAATTTTATGTAGAGCTCAGGGAAAATAAATTGAGTTCAATTTCACCAGCGAATCGTGCGTGGATTTGACGAAAAATGTGATTTGCGTGTCAGATGAAATCTTGGAGAGATCAGGGAAGAGAAAAAACATGCATGCAAAAGATTTCCACCAATTTTCCACTGTTGCAAGTGGAATTAAATGACTTTAGATGAACTGTTTTATGCTTTTAACCCCTGGAATAAGCTTGAGCTGTTCAAATGTTTGCAACAGGCAAAGGGATTTGGTTAATTGGAACTTCTGGAGAACTTAAATCGGGCATATGGATGCCAGGAAACCAAGCACAGACCAAGCTAATATCAGATATTCGTTAGCTTTTCGGAAGATGCACAAAATCAGAACTTAAAGGCATCAAAGCTAAGTGAAGGGGAAGCTGTGTATCGAATAAAATGCTTGAACTTGGTCTCTTACGATCTATATTAAACGAGTGAACCCTTTGATTGTTCCATAATTTGTATTACTTGGTTGGTTTCAAGTTTCTATTGGAGCTACTTGGATAAACTTTAGGCCTTTGCACAAATCACAAATCACTTAACGGCACGAACGAAAAGGAAATTGAATTTTATTATTATTTGGGTATTTCTTCACTTCAAATGAACACAAAACACGTCAAGGAATTAATATTGATTTTTTTCAAATAGCATGGCCTACAAAGATTTAACCTTTCGATGCTTTCAAAATAGGCGTACAGAAAACTAGCATTGTTCATTCAAATTCTAAGAAACGTTTTCGGGTTCCATTTGAAATATTCTCAAACTGTTGGCATTAAGCTAAGTTTTTCTTCGATCTTCTTTCATAATCGCCGTTTATCGATAATGCGCGTTAATCGATAAACATCGACTTTTTCTACGATATACAAAGTTACATGATTTTCCAATTTGAAAGTCTTTGAGTCTGCGAACAGACAGGTTAACCGAGAGTGGGGTAGATCGACTTAAGAATAGATATGCTCTGCTGAATTGGAGGCGTCTCCTTCTGGCTTGCAGCTAAACTTGCCACTTGCCACTTGCCACTTGCCAGCAACAGCCTTTTCCTTAACCATTTTCACTGGGTTCGTGGCATTGAAAATAGCTTCCGGAACAGATCAATTGGAAAAAGCTTGTAAGTGCAATGTGAATGTGACTTGACTCATGCAACATTGTGCGTGGGTGCATGCCGCAATTCGCGCGAGTCTGCTGCTGTGCCAGTGTGTGTGTGTGTCTGTGTGTGTGTTAAATTAGGTGTAATATTAAGAACAACAACAACAAGAATCTAGGCGAATCAAATGAAATTATTGCTGCTGCTGTTCGCTGATGATGTCTGCCGCAACACAACCTTCACCCAGTTGTGTTGTGTGTGAAAACGTTTCATTGCGGCCATTTCTCAGTTGCAAAAAGAAAATAAAAATAAAAAAACGACGACGACGACGACAACCACCCAAATGCCGCCCACTTGGCCCGGCCGTTTCCAGCTTGTATCCGTGTCAACGCCATTTATACCTAGTTTATTGGCCAATCTCAGGGGCGCGCGCCCCTCTCGGCGCTTCTCAATGTGCAGCTACGCAGCTAAGTATATGTATATTTGTTTGTGGCCACACAGGTAAGCACGGATATTAAGGTCAGCTGCAATATCAAACAGCCATAATCACAGGAGCAACACCTACACAAGTGTATCCACCGCAACGAGCTGCGCCCACGACAAGAGTATAAAATTAAACGAAAATTTAAATGGAATTCCTTTGAGCAGATTTTTCTTTTTTCTTTTGTTAATGCACTCACTGCATTTTTTGTGGAACATCAGATATTTTCTGTTTTCTGTTTTGTGTTTTCCGTTAACATTTTTTCTTTTCAGCCAGTTATGTTGGCCTTTTTTACGCATTCTAATAATAAAACAGGCATTATGAAAATGATACTCCCACGTTTTGTGGCTCCCAGTTGCGGCCTCATTAGGGATTCGCAATTCGTATATTCCATTTTTAAACACAACGTTCATATTGCCATTTTAATTAATTTTCATTTGAAGGGATCTCAATTTCAGTTTTTTGCGAACAAATTGTTGTTAATGTTGCCAACTGACAGAATGATTGAGAAATGCCAACAGAAATGGAAATGCAATGCAAATGTCTGCTGTAGTTGGCAATTCGAACGCTTGGCAACGCAAATTGGCTTTCCAGCAAAGCACTTCCAATCTTCTGGAAATGTTACTTCCCAGAAGCAGTTGCCGGTTAACTGGCGCCGAGCGAATCTATTCTCGTTTATGGCCTCTATTCATTTAAGAGTCTTTTTCTTGTTCTTGTTCTTATTCTTGTTGTTGTCGCTTTAGACTGTGGCACAGTTGCGGCTGTCGAGGTGTTCCAGGCTCGGTTCCAAGCGAGCGCAGCAAAGTAGGCAACACACTTAAGACTTCCAGGGCTGGCTTGGAAAGCGGCCGACTGGAACGGTGCTCTCAATGTTTCCAATGTCACAACTGTTGCCGCTGCCGCTTGACCCACACGGCAAACCGCGGAAAATCGAAGACAATTTGCATAGCAAATACAAATACACACACACACACACACATTTGTTGGGCTAGCATTGAATCGAGAGAATCAACAAAAGAATATATATTTCCTTTTTCTATTTGTGGTCTGTTGTCCTTGTTATTTTTCTTACAGTGCTTGCGTGTGCTCGACCATAAGCCTCAGATTTAATTACTTCCATGCATTTATAAATATTGCCCAAGTTTGGGTTTCGTGTTTGTTTTCTTTTCGCATAACTTAAAGGTGACCCAACGAGCTGTGTATACCAACTACAAGAAGCACATTTATTCCGTGGACGAACTGTACATCAGGGTCAATTCGAGTTCTTAGTTGATTGATTCTTTATTGTGGAGCTCTCAAAACTTGGATAATCATTTGCCACGCGCTTAAGAAAGGAGTTTGGCAGTTTTCGCCCAATTTCGGGAGAGAGAGACAGAGAGACAGAGAGACAGAGAGAGAGAACGAAACTAAAGACATCAAGAGTCATCCTTCAGCTCGTCCTGATTCCCCTGGCGCAGCAAATCGAATATCTGACAGAATTCTCTAAACTTTTGAGATAATTTAATATACTCGCAATAATGCCATAATTTTGTTAGCCTTCGACTAAAAACTGTCTGTAAGTCAAAGACTTCTTATATTGTCCGCTTGCCTATCACAATATTTGGCAAATATTTAAATATTTTACAATAATTAGTTGGCTCACAAGCCAGCTTTAGAGTCAAGCTGAAACCATAATTGAAATGGACATTTGTATCCAGGCAGCAGCCTCTGCTGTCAACTGGGCCCGAATGCTCGCCTCAACGTAGCTGCGTTTGGCTTGTTTTTATTATCAGTTTTATACGAGTTGGAACGAGTATGCAACAATAATAATTAAATCTAGTTGTTGGCCTGTTTGGGGAACTCACTGGCCCGCAAATTGGAATATTTTCGTGTGTGTGGGCGCAAATGCTGGCAAATGAGAACGCGTAATAAGATACAAGAGGCAAAATATGCCCGTTGTCGTAATAAGCAGCATTATGACGCACCTGTCCCTAATAATCAGGCAACAGCAACAGCAACAATATTGACACAATCATCATTCAAGCAATTGAGAACAACCCACGCAGCAGCCGCAAATAAAGCTGAACATAATAAACATTTCGCCGGCTGCAATTGAGTCGAAAGGAAAATCAACTGAAGTCGCGCACGCCCACACGACGCCTTCAAGCGCCAAGTGGAGTGGAGGCCAGTTGAGGGGCGGATTGCAGCATGGCAGAGGAGCCACAACAGATGAAGTGGCCATGGCTTGCACTTGACGACGCACACGCTGATTACGTGCTCCGGCATGCGATTCGGCTTATAACTAATTATTGCTGCCACAAATTGTTGTGGCAGGCCGAAGCAAATGCTCCTAGACTCTAGACTCGGCCCACCTCTAAGTAGCTTTGCACTGGAGCAGGCCGCAACAAGCTCAGCGCGGCTTTGAGGCAATCGGCGCAGGCCGACGTGCAAATACCCTGCACCTGAGCTAGACTTGAGAACGATTGAAAGGGTTTTTTTTTAGCGAAGACTAAAGTCCTTATCGATTTCCTCACGGGGGCATTGCAAGTCTTGTATAACTATGGGATATATATATATATATATATATATATAAGATAAGAGATGCATATCAAATATCAAATCAAATGGGCATTTATATAATGACAGCACGTTTTCATTGCAAACATTGCCTAACTAGTTGGCGGGGCGAGCTGATTCTCATTTGCGCATAATTCCAATTTCTTGAAATCGTATATTTCTATTCCACCGAATGATGGGGGAGTTGAGTTATGGATAATTTCAATTCATTTTTTATTTGTTTTTTTTTTTTTTCTTTTCGATAAATGCAACTCAATGTCAAGTTTCTGCGCAATAGGAATTTGATACCTGCTTTATGGAATAAAATTGAAATTGAGAAATGTGCATGAACGTAATTATTGGTTTTTGCAGAAAATCATCAGGCCCTGAGGTTCGGCAAAATGAAAATGAATCTGTGCAAGAAATATCTCTTTATATATTGCCTTTATGCAATTCTCCTTTTATATAATCATCAATTCCACGTTTCTGTTGCGCAGCCAACTTAATACTGCTGGCAGCAGGAACTCTGGCAACGCCACAGTTTTATTTCCTTCGAATTGCGAGTAGCTTTTGGCTACACTCGAAGCTGTGATTGTTGCCACAGAGACGAGTTATTTTTAAACCCTCTCAGGGTGTCAGGATATATATATATATATATATATTTATGTATATATAGTATATATATTCTTCCCCCTCTGTTTGTTTATCGGATTTAGCTGGATCTGACGACTGTAGCATACGGCTGTCATAGCATAAATCGCTCAAAGATTAAGTTCTTGCGAGATATCGCCTCAAATTAGTTAATTCGGAGCTCTTCCATGCGCTCCCTACATATGAGTATAATCCTATCAACATCGGGCTTCTATACTTTTGTGTAATTCTCATCCAAACCTTATCTAAAATTCGATATTTATCGATTTTGGAGAAAAGGTTTAAGCTATTAATGAGTTGACGAACTTGGCTCGAACAATTTGACCTAAGTGTGCTTTATGACAAATCCGAAAGCTTTCTGCTGTCGCTTTACATGCATGTGCACCAAATCGATATACCCGCTAACCATTCGAAATACGTCTACAGGGTATTCAAAGGGAAAACTCTGCGCCCCATTGCATTACATAGATGTCAAGCGCTCGAGTAATTGCCAACTTGACTTGACTTGTCTTTTGCTGGGAATTAAGCATACGCCAGATGGTTTTTTCGGATGTATTTTTTTCCTATTTGTTTTCTTTTTTTTGTGGTTCTCCCCCCTGCTTGCCAAGTTAGCGCTGCCAGCTTTGCATATTGTCAATATGTGTGTGGCCAAAAACAAAAGCCCAAACAATGAGCTGGCCAAATAATAATAAAAAATAAATATAAATATGTGTGTGTGTGTGTGTGTGTGTGTGTGTGTGTGTGGATGTTGTATGTGAAATTAGCCATGGCCAAAATTGGTAATGCGTTTTAAGCTTGTCGCCGGCTTTGGTCATGAAGCGAATTTGTTGTCGTCGGCGTTTGGCTCCAAAAGGCAAACGCTACACGCACCAAGCCAGCCAAACAGTCAGATGACCAGACAGCCCGATGGATAACTAGATGCGATATGACAGATAGTACGTATACCCAGATAGCCAAGAATGCCACAGAGAGCGAGGGAGAAAGGGAGACAGGGAGAGCGAGGGTATCGTTAAATTGACGCCAATTGTCAATAAGATATATTCAAAATACATATATATTAAGAAAACGAAAAAGAATTGGGAAAAGCTAGCTATAGAAATTCCCAACTTGTTCTCATATTGCATACACAAAAATAATTATTTTACTTAATAATTCACTCAACACAATTGTTTATTTATATTCACTTTTTTTCTTTCCTTCTTTTTGTTTTTTTTTTTTTTGTATGGGAACTTTTGCTGATATCTGACAAATATTGTCTAAAGCTTTCCTTTTAATTTAATGATAATAATATGATAAAATATGATTTCATTGCGGAAAAGTGAAGGGATAGTTTCATGACACAAGACAGACTGCGAATATGTATATGCAGGGTATTTGATAGTTAAAAGGGATAGAGAGAGAGAGAGAAAGAGAGAGAGAGAATGAGAGAGAGAGACTATGCAATTATTATATTAAGCTATTGAACTGATGTACAGGGTATTTGCTAGTGAAGTTTGCCAGACTATGCCATGGACTTTATTCTATTGTTGCTATGCCCATTTACTTAAGCTCATGTGCGTGTGTGTGTGTGTGTATGAGTGTGTGTGCGCGTGTGTGTGTTCAGCTGAGATACCACGTAAAGTGAATGAGTTGGCAAGCAAAACGAAAGGCAGAACTCAACGTGTGGACATAAATCAAAAGCGTTAAAATGTGCGCGCCAATGTTCAAACAGCTGTGATTTCATTGACTTTTTCGGCGTCTGCTTCTTCTAGGTTCTTATTGTTGTTGTCGTTATTGTTGTTGTTGTTGTTGCCATTTGGTTTTGTCATTTTTTCTGCAACTGGCAGCTGGCTTTGTTCTCGCATTGCCATCAAATAAAAGCCAAGTTCCCGCATCACCTCACAGCACATTTACTCATTTCTACTACAATTTATGGGGCTTACTTTGTGGACTTTGCCTTTGCTGCAAATCGTTTATATAAAAATAAATAATTCATAAACATTATTTATATTCCTTAGGCATAAAATCGCCAAATAAAGCTGGACGAAATTTTGCACCAGTTTAAGCCCAATTTGGCATCAGTTTCCTTCTTTCAATTAATTCAGATTTTGAACAATTTTAAATCCTATTTAGATAGAGTTGAAACCCAATTCTGAATCAGTTATACCCTATTTGAATGGCCAATAGAGCTATATATCATTCTGAACCAGTTGAAACCCCATTTGGAGCCAGTTTAAAGCATACTATGAACTAGTTGAAGTTTTGAATAGGTGGAAACCCTATTTGGGGGCTGTTGAAGCCCCATTTTGAACTAGTTCCACACTAATTTGAATGATAAAATAAAACTTGTTACCATTTTGAACCAGTTTTAATCCCCTTTCGAGGCAGCTTTCAATCATCTTGGAACTAGTTTCAATTTTCAACAGCTTGAAATCCTATTTCGATGCAGAAATTTGAATGGCCAATAAAACTATACAGAATTTTGAACCAGTTTAAGTCCATTTTAAGCCAGTTTAAAGCCAACTTCAGACTAGTTAAAGTTTTGAATAGACTGTAGCCCTATTTAGAGGCAGTTGAAACCCATTTTGATGCACCAGACAGCTTAGAGTTTTCTTCAAATCAGTTTCAGTTTTGAACAGGTTGAAACCCTATTGTAATCAGCGCACAGCAAACAGATAAAAGCAAAAATATCTTATTATATAAATAAGTTTTTGAAATTTCCATAACCTTTTTTATGTCACACAGAAGACATCTGCGGCCTCATAAAAAGCATACCATATATATTCGTGATCAATATGAAAAGCCGAATCCTTGAAAACTATTCTCAAAGCAGTTGCGTGTAGTTTAGATGTCGGTAAATGGTATGGACCATCATATCATATAGCTGCCATAGGCATCGATCGATCATGAATTGAGTTCTTGAATAAATTGATCAAACTTTGCATTTACAACTATTAGCATGCTGTCTATGCCTGATCAGCTAGCTTAACCATATCATATATGTTAGATACATACATGAAGAATCAGTCAAGTATGGCTATAAGCGACTTGAGGTAGTTTTACCCGAACATATCTGCAAGCCCGATCCCATCGGACTATGAGATACCGATCGTAAGGTTGCCATTCGAAAAATCGTTCTGAAGTAAAGCCTTCTGCAAGGGTATTTGATATTCGTACAAGCAAACATATTTCATCTTCGCCTAGCTGTGCTTTGCCCTAACTCTTAGACAAATCTTTCGACTAAGATAAATTCGTTGGCTCGATTTGATGAACAGCTCAATTTTGTGGGCGATTAATCAGTAGGCGTTCTTTTTGCCAGCCTACGATCTTAATAAAGTGCAATTATGAAGCTATACAAATGCGAAATACTGGAATGGCGCCTAGCACAAATACAAGGTCAGCCAAACTCGACAAAGAATCCATTATAATAAGTCGAGGAAAAGTATATCGTAAAACATATTATATATACATATTAGTATATAAGACACATACAATGGGCATAAAAACAGTTAAGAATAACAGCTAATAACAAAATAGAAGTAAGATCTAAGCCCAGGCGTAAGATAGTACGCTGAGCACAACAGGAATGTATGCTGCTCACAGAAACTTGGCTGCCCAAATATGTAGCATAACTTAATATAAATTGTTAATTGTTAATTGTTGATTGTTGTTTGTTTATTGTGTGTGCATTACTTGAATACCTGAATGGCCGTGCTTTAGTCAGTCTGTTTGTTTAATTACATATATTTAGTTGTAATAATGCGCATGCATGCATGTATTATAATTGATATACAAATATATATTTGAACGCTTTGTTGTTGCTTTTGTCTTTGGGAATGGATTTACACAATTAAATGCACACGATGAGAGCTTTCGTTTTTTTTTTATGTGACTTTTTTTTTTTGCATTTTTCTTTACAATTTCAATTGGCAATTTTGTTTGTTAGTTTTTGAGATTTCAGTTGTTTGTGTTTTTATATAATGCGCTTCTCAATGTTGTTTGTTGTTGTCGATTACACAATTTGCACAGATGATGCATCCAAAATTTCCAACAAAATAAAAAAAATGAAACACACACACACACAACGTGCAAAAAAAAATCTAAACAAAACAATCCACAATGGACACGCTGTTTAGCTACAATTACAGTTAGACAGTTAATGCAGCGTGCCGGGATGTGGGTGAGCGGGCGGGCGGAGGGGCGGCGGCGGCGGCGGTAGATGTAAGCGTCTTTTTTGCACTTGTCGATACTTTTCTAGCTGATCGAAATGTTGCAGCTCTTATTGGATTTGTGGCTTTTATTCAAACAACAAATTGTGGCACTTGCAGCCGCCGTCTAACAGCATTTAACATACATATGTAGATACACACACACACGCACGCACACACGCACACAAAAGCGTTTCGTTCGTTTTTGCTTACGATTTTCTTTGGCTTGGCGTTTTAGACAGTTGTCACTTTTTGCTGTGTCTTAAAAAAATATAAAAAAAAAAATTGTTTTCTATTTAAATATATATATATGTACGTATATATATATGTATATATCTTTGCTGATTTCACTAAACAATTATTAACTGCGTTTTAAATGTATTTATTCTTGTTTTCGCTACATATACTTTATTTAATGTATGAGCTGTCTAACGATTAACTTTGTTTGGTGCGCGTCGCCGTGGAGAGCTGAACAACGTCTATTTGTCTGGTTGTGGCTCTGCCGCCGTTGTTGCTGCCGCTGCTACTGCGGCGACTGGCGACTATGAAGGCGGCAGCGTTAAACGTTATAACGGCAAACACACGACGCTAGCGTCAGCGCTGCGTTCTTGACGCAGGCGCGATCTCCCACCACCGCCAACAACAACAACAACAATTACCGAAACAGCAAAGGAAAGTGGCAGTGAAAGAGTGACAGAGAGAGAGAGGGAGAGGGAGAGGGAGAGTGAGTGACTGTATGTCTGTGTGCGTGTATGTGTGTGCGAGAGAGCGCAAAGCACGACAACCCACTGGCCTGCTTTGATGTTTGCGCTCACCACCCTAGTCAAAAATAAACCGCTTAGTGTTAGGGTTGCTTTTGACACGCGTAGCGCAAGAGCGTTGCTGCCACCTGGGGTTGATTTTTGGTTTTTGCATTGTGCACGGTTGCATTTTTGCAGCTGTCCGCTGGGTTGGTTGCTTGTGGGTGGCTATTGCCAGGGCTGCAAGCACGCACATATGCATGCCCATGCACAGCCCCAACGAGTATCCATTAAGGGTTGCCACAACTACAACATATGATCTTAAGACTATCAAATGCCAGTGTTGCCACATGCTTGGCACAAGTGTGTCACTGATTTATGTAAATTATGCTCAGTTACTTAGCCTTGACGCAAACCCTAACGCCCACATGGTAAGCGTCTTGACTTTCAGTGCGGAAGCGCCAACAAAAAACAACAAAATCAATGTTGAGGCTCAATTAAACTGAATGAAATACGCGCATAAACAGACATCTAGATGTACATATGGTATGTATGTAGAAGTGTATGTATAAAAGAAGTGGTACAACAATTTGAGGTAAATACTGGCGCGTTGACTTTGAATTTGCATTTTAAGTTCACAAGCAACTCACACACACACACACACACACACACACACACACACTGGCACACAAATATGTACAAATAACAAGCATGTATGTACATGCATATATTTGAACGTTTGCGTCAATGTCAGACAGTAACTACAACAAAAACAACAACAACAGCAACAACAAGCTGAAAGCGCACGTTGTAAAAATAACACAAAAAAATATCGACGCAATATACTTATTTAAGCCAACTGAGCAATGAATGAACGCACACAGCTCTCGTAATCTGTGAATGTGTGCATGTGTATGCGTGTGTGTGTGTGTGTGTGAGAGCCTAAAAATAACAATATCAATTCTATATAGCAGATAATTAAGTTGAGTTGAGTTGAGCAGTGCAGCTACCTATATACATACATACATATATAAAACGTTGTTTGTGTTTTAAGAAATTGAAGTTTAACACGAAACACAACAACAAACTTTTGCTTCCGAACTACGCGCGCTGCCTTCAACAGACGTTAACGGCGAATGGTGGGAGGAATGAGAATGGCAGGGCGTAACGGAAACGGTTAACGAGCCGGCACGACAAAACGCACAGCACAAGACGCACAACGCATAACGCACAACGCACAACGCATAACGCACGACGCACGTTTTGATTTTGTAGCTTTCTTTGGCTTTGCTGTTGCTTATAATCAATCTATTACGTTCGACTAGAACTCGTCAACTGAATTAGTTAATCAAGCAAAAGATAGCCAGAAGCGTCGGCGCGCGTTCGCAACGAGAGCTGCTCGAGAGACAGAACTGAGAGTGCTAGGTGGGAGTGCGAGTGCGATTGAGAGAGTGAGAGCAAGCGAGCGCGCTAAAAACGAGAGTGAAAATGTGTCAGTGTGACTTTGAATGAGTGCGTGCGTGCGTTTGTGTGTTTACAGTGTAGCAGCCGTTGCAATGTGCCACGCACTAAGCTTTATGATCGCTTTCCAATATGCATGTAATCTTTCCGTACCTATCAATGCGTGTGTACATAAATATGTATATGGCAATATTTTATTGTATGTACAAGAGCTTTTACTTAGCATTGATCAACACATGCTCTCAGCTACAATACGCTGCGTATGCGTAATGTGAGACAGCAAGTGTTACGCATACGCCAGTGAAACCATTGCGTGTATGTGTGTGACTGAGTGAGAGTGCGCTTAAGCCGTAAACTACTTAACTGCACAGTGGCTAGCAATTTATTGTTTTTTTTTTTTTTATATTGCTTTACTTTTAAACGGTAGTTTTCTAATTTTGCTTAATCAAATATATATTTATTTATTTGTACATTTTAGCCACACCTTTTACATATTTTTTATAGCGGTTGAGAACTTTATCTGTCATTGAAAAACTAAAATCTATTAGATAAGCATGTACATTTTACAGACAAAACGAGCCTTTGTTAAAACAATGACATAGATTTAATAACATTTTGAGAGTACGTAAATAAATGTACTTAATTGGCTGATCAGATCATTTGCACTTTTGTTAAACTGTGCAGCAGCCACAATTGAAAAGTACGGCAACTACAAACATTTCATTCGCAGTGCTTTACCTTGCTTAATTCCAATTTGCTTCCACTCTCTCCCACTCTGCCACACACACACACGCACTCGCACACAGCCACACAGCACTCACGCATGTGAGAGCAAAGCGCGTGCTGCTCTCAATTTGTTTAGCCTCTCAGCTATTATGCTGCTGCGCTGCCGCCGCCGTCGCTGCTGCTGCTGCTGCCGCCGTCGCTGCTTTGTGCCCACGCAAATTATTGTATTGTTGAGCTTTTTATTTTTTTTTTTGTATTTGCGTTTTGATTTAAAAACAGTTGAATGCATATATTTATGTACACATGTAAGTATTTTCTTTGTAATTATATGTGCATTAGGTACACATCTATGTACCTATTGACTTGATCTCTGCCAAGACAGCGGCTACTACCGGCCGGCGTTTGTAACACCTTGTGTGTATATGTGCAAACACATGCACATGTATTTACACACACATTTGCATTGTGCATTGCTCTTGCTATACACGTGCCCACTAATGCATACATATATTTATGTCCATGTGTGTGTCCATTGTCTCTGCATAATCCCGCGCATTCTTCAACGTTGAAGTGCCATGGCAACGCACTGCGCGTGTGTACACACACATGCACACCGCATGCACATGCACAGCGTGCGTGTGTGCATGTGCTGCCTTTGTCATATTAGCTGCCCCAGCAAATAAAACTGAATCAAATGGAAAACAGGCAGATTAACAGCTACCTGTTTTTTTGTTGTTCCTTTTGTTGTTGCTGAGGCTGCCCCAGCAGCTACCCCAAGCCCACCCCTTCCCCGCGCCCCTGCCCGGCTTAGCTAAAAAAGAAAATGACGTCTAACTCGCCGGTCTCAGCTTTTGGCGTAGGCGTATAAAAGGCACCGATTTGACCGCCACAGCGCTGCCTATGTGTGTGCGTGCGCGTGTGTGTGTGTGTGTGCGCGCGCGCGTGGTCGTCTCTTCTAAATGTGTGTGTATGCGTGTGTGTGTGTGTGTGTATAAACTGGCATTGTTGCGACGCTGATTATAAAGCTTAACTATTTCCGTTGAAGAGCTGCTTAAAAAAGGATTTCCGAGTCTTCCAGTGAAGCAGCCACAGGGAGCACAGGGAGCACCTTGATGCCATCCTGGTGCTGGGGTTGCCACAAACAACTGGCTTTAGGCAGACTTTAAAGCAGCAACTACAATTCAGGTGCAGCCCACGTTAATTGGGTTTTTGTGGGCAATGCAAATGACTTGGGTTTTTTTTTTATTATTTATTTGTATAACTGCATTTTTGAGCGATTCATTCTAGATAGCGAGACATAAAAAAAGTAGGGATAAGTACGAGAAAATATATTTTCTAAAGATATAAAGATTCGAACATTTGTAGATTCTTGGCTCCTTTATAATTTACTTTATTCCTTCCGGCTCTCACACACACATGGCTTAAATTACACAATACCCTTTTTAGCTATTTTCAACGAGTTGAGTGTAAATGTACACCTCAAGCATACTTTGCGCCAAAGTTATAATGCCGCAACCAAGGCAAGGGTATCTTTACAAAACCAACGAAATGAAACCAAATTTTCAGCTTGAAGACCCAAAATGCCAACGTTAAATGAAATGCACAATAGATATGCCTTTGGGGACGACATATATATATGTATTCAAATTTGTGTGACACGCACCCACAAACACACACACACACACCCCTGCCCTTCTGACCCACATAAGACATACGCAAAGTGTGCCAAGCTCAGGCAGGGTAAATTTCAATCGCAGCCGCAAAGTATGCAATGGAAAATGTTAGGAAAAACTCACCTTGAGCAGCGTGAGAATCTTTTGGGATAGATCATAATCAAAATTCGAATATTTGGATCCACTCATATCGTAGATAAAAACAAGTCCCGCACGCTGCGTCTCCGTATCCTGCAGCGCACAGTCCAGCTGATAGACAATACCCTGTAATGTGGTCGTATGCGAGGCGCTCAGCGGACTGTGCCGATTGGCCGTAAAGAGCGCAATCGCCGCTCCGCTCGAAGTGCGCGCCGGCTAAGAACAAAAGATACAGATACAGATATAGATTCAGTTAGTTTGCTAGTCTGATCTTCTAGCCTAGTCTCGAGTGATACGCACCAGTATTGTAAATTTGCCCGTCTGCAGCTCGGAGCGCAACGGCTCTACACCTGCATCAATGTTATATAGGTATTCCCTCTGGCGGATCTGCTCATGCTGTTCATACAGGGACACGGCGCGTGGTATATCAAACTTACGGGCGTACAAGAACTTGACGGCCGTCGTGTGCGAGATGTGACGCCTAATGGGCAATGATGATGATGATGATGACGATATTGTTGTTGTTGATGGATTTAGTGTGTCTGGAGCGACTGTTGCTGTCGTTGTTGTCAGTTGTTGTTGCTGTTGTGTATTGATGTGAACGTGGAAATTGGATGTGCTGGCATTCGAGGAGGCGGCGGCTGTTGCTGCTGCTGCTGCTGCTTGGCTGCAGTTGGCGCCTAAATTGTTGCAGAGATCAATAAATTGTTTGACAGCCTGTGAAGTAGCATAAAATGAAATGACAACAATGGCAATTAGGCACTTCTGCTAAATAACATCAACAGCAAAAACAAATAAATAATTGAAAAATAAAGCGAGTTCCTAACGACAAAACGAGATCATATATGGTAAAAGGTAAATGAGAGAGTAGAGGTAAAAAAAACAACAGCTCTTCTGTTGTTCCCATTATAATAACAATATTCGATCCAAGATTTTGATCATAAGTTGATGTTATATTGATACATTAAATGGGTTTTAAGGCATGCTTCGAATTACTTAAAAAACTATGCTAAAGTAAGGGCTATTTTCTGCCATAAATAAGTCAAGATTTTCAAAGATTGATAATAATTTTATATATATTGTAAGGAATCAATGTTTATTAGATCTTAAAGTTATAGGTTTCATGGTTTTCTGTTAAATAAATTTCGATCATGGTGCAGGGTATTTACTAGTCGACCACTTTCCTTTAACTTCTCTATAAAACAATATCATTGAACAGCTGCCCCACTCAGAGAAGTTTGGGGAAAAACTAAGTAGACTTATTCTGCAAATATTTGTCATTTTAGTTAATTTGATTTTATCATTAGCATTAGCTAATAATTAGAGGGTATTTTTTTTAGTGTTCATTGTCATTGCCATATACAATTCAGCTGTATTAACCACTTGAGCCATGATTAATAGAGCCAATTGCAATTCGTGAAACTCACATGCATATGTATTGTCTTTTTAATGGGACATTACTTGCCCGATAAACAGCATTGGCTGAGCACACGATGACATTAGTATACTGGCTGAGAAATTACGCCATTGTGTGCAATTAGTAATGAAAATAATTGCCATGCGAGTCATTAATGGATTGATCAATTCGTATAGACCAAACGTTAGGCATATGGAGCCCGACCAGTTGCATTAACCTTGGTACTATTCAACTGGGCAAAGAGGTCAGAAGAGCCGATCCCAGCTAACAGCAGACAGCTGCGTGGCAAATCGAACTAATTACAATAGGTCTTAAGCTCATTTACAATCAACATTTCGCATGATGTTCTCAATCAAAAGGTAGGGTATCACGGGCTATGTGGGCCAGGTGTTCAGATGTGTCTCGCTTACGCCTGAGCAACACTTATCGCCTGGAAGATACATTGGCGATACACCATATTGTGTTCACAAACTAATACATTTGCCAAAGATACAACTCCCCTTGAACATTTCGGAAAAGCTCTATCTAGAAGTTATTTTCGAATCGTATTTGTAGTAAACTCTGGATAGCAATACATACATATTTAATTGCAGTACATGCATGCATAATTAATATGAAAATTAATGGGGGAGCAGAGCAATATTTGTTATCAAATATGATTTACTCGGAAACAATTTACAGTTCTTCATAAATTCGCAGATACACACATAATATGTTGATTAATTTGAAATAAACTGTTTCCGAGTAAAAGTTTACAGTTATTGCCAGAATTTCTCTTGCATACATACATACACACATATTGCCCCCCCCCTCCCCTTTTTATTGATTTCCTTAATCTTAACACACGCTCAATTGTGGGGCTTATCAATCGCAGGAATTGTCCCCCCCCCCCCCCTCCTATCCACATGCCCTATCAACCCCTTCACAAGCACTCAAACCGATAAGCTTATAGAATACTCGAGCACAGGTATATATACTTATACAAATATGGAAAAAAAAAGCTCAACAGCAGCAGAGCGAAAAAAAAAATGTTGTGAACAGCTGTCTAATTAGATTTTCTGAAAATCGGATAGTTTTCTGGAATTGGCAAGGGCATATGCCAAGGCAAATAAAACGGTTAAATGCAAATCCGATTCCAGTTGGCAAGGGGGGAGGGGGGGAGGGGATTTGCTGATTGGCCTCTTATACCGTTGCATGCGCAAACATTTCTTGGAAATGTATCAAAGTGGGGCTCAAGTGGACTAGAGCTGAATCTGAAGCGGCGTAATGTAATAATGTGTCTTCCGCACGAGCATTTTGCCAGGCAGCAGCATTGTCTCATTGGCTGGCTTTAATCCCCCCTACCCCCCACACTTGTGTGTCGTCACTTCCCACTTCCACTTCCTAATTCTATTTCGGGCTCCTAAGTTGGTTGGCTTTCATTCTTATGCGTTTTGCGATAGCTAATTAGATACTTGACATGCATTGCACGTTGGCGGCGGCCAATTTAACTCGCTTCTTCGGGAATTACAACGACGAGCGAGAGGGGAGCGCTGCGGTAGGGGGGGAGAGGTGAGTGTTTTGTTACCTAATCGCTGACGCCACCCACCTGTTCGCGGTTGCGTCGACGCTGATAGAGATGCACCATGTTGGAACACACACAGAGGCACACACAAAAACAAATACAAGAAAACAAAAAAAAAAGAAGAGGGCCACACTTTTATATACTCAATATATGTATATATATATATATCAGTAAATTGATAACTGTATCGGTATAGTATGCAGTTGGGGCTTTCCGTTTGTTTCTGTGGCGACACTCGAATTCGCGACACGACGCTTTCAAAGTTTCTTTCATTACTGAAACGGAAAAAAAGGCAGCACGCTGCGATCTAGCAGCAAATTAAACAACAAAGCGCACAGCAGAGTCACAACAGCAACAACAACAACAACAACAACAGCAGCAGCAGCAAGCAGAAGAACAAAAGCAACAAGGGAAACAACAACACAAAGCCAACTGCTGATAGCAAGCGGTTTGCTGCTGCGTCGACGCTGACGTCGAAGCGACGCGACGCGCCGCTGCTTTGATGACTATTTGCCGCTCCTGCTGCTGCTGCTGCTGCTGCTAGTGCTGCCCAGCCGAGTCATGTTAACGAACTTTATTGAACTGCATTGGGCTGCAGGGGTGTGTGTCGTGTCGTGTCGTGTTAGGGCGTGAGGGGGGCTGGGGCAGCCAAAAAGAACGAAACGAAAGAGCAGAGAAACGAACAGACAGACAGACAAACAGTTAAAAGACCGAAGGTTTGAATCGCTCGACAGGTACAATTCCAAGAAGCAAAGCTAACAACGCATGCGCCGCTTGGATTGGTCAAAAGCGTTACCGACGTCGGCGTCGCCGTCGTCGTTGGCGTTGACGTCGCTGCCCTAGCATGCCAACAATTTGAGTCATCCCGCTTCGCGTTTCGACTGTCCATATGTCATTGCTGCTGCATCGGTCGCAGTCGCAGTCGCCGTCGCCGTTGCCGTTGGCAGCGCTGTCGGCAGCGTGCACAGGAGGTTAGAGCATATGTGCGGTCATCGGCAATGATTACAGCTGCAGCGATACACTGTGCGAAATTCAGTTGAATATATACACTAGTGGTACATTTAATGAGCACACTCTCAAAACTCAAAAACACACAAAGGGCGTTCAAAATTATATATATGTAAACTGGAACTGTTCCGATTTTAAATATATATCCATACATATTTCTATATACATACATAGACATGTATGTATATTTATATATATGCATCTATTCCTTTCCTGCAATGGATAACTTGGATAAACTATAGACATCGGAGTTATTGTAGAATGCATTTAACTTGGTGAGGGACGTCGGAGCGAAGTCGAACAAAAAAACGATCTTTTTTTGGCCAATTATAGTACGTGAGCAGCTTGAGCATCATTGAGAACCTGGCAGAGACACGAACATGACGTCTGGAGAAAACAAGAAAACAATCTATCTGGCTGATGAAATGTTTTTCCACGTATTATGATAAACGCCAGTTAAATAAAATTGCTGACTTATACGAAATATTACGTAACTTTTCGAACAACAAAACGAAATGAACACATTTGGGAATAGCCAAGATTGCAGATTATATATTATATAAATTGAAGTCGAATTGTGTATGCCCTAGTATTTTCTTAAAGTGTAAGAAAAGAGGCGATCATTTTGACTGGCTGGCGGCGAGTGCGTCACCTTTTTTTCTGTGCCCATTGTTTCCACATAATATCAACACAGCCTCAGCGGTGGGTGTGGCAGATAAAGCGATGATGCATATACATAGCTTCGAGTGCCCGAAAGGCGAAACTGATAAAACTCTGATTAAACAGAAATGAGAAACCAATCAATTGGAATTCCCACAAACGATTCGAGAAGCGGCCTGCCATTGGCTAAGGTCGGCAACAGCTACATTTCCAAATGAAGATCGATTTCCGTATCTGATTCCAGCTGATCGCATGACGTCACATGCATACGGGCGGGTGTGCGTGTGTGTGTGTGTGTGTGAAATAAATGACTGTCGAATTTTAGTCAAGACTTTCACTTTAGGGAAGCTTTGCTAGAGTTTGAACAAGGCAACAATATGTGACTAACCCAAGTTGGTCACGCCCACGCATTGTGGTTGCCAACATACCCTCTAAAAAACTAAGAGTATATAACAAAAAGCAATCAATTTTTCAACTAAATTTAACTTACAAAATGAAGGTTCTTTAACATAAATGTATATGCAAGACTATTTTGTTTCAGGGTATCTTTTAGTCTGACACTATATTAACAAGAAACAATCCACTTTTCAACTAAATTTAACTCATAAAATGAAGTTTTATAACAAAAATGTACAGGCTAGAATATTTTGTTACAGGGTATCCTTTAGCCTGGCATTATATGTGAATTTCCTGGCATTTGCGGTCCCGCATAGCAAATAGAACCTGGAGCCTGGCCAAGACTTTGGCAATTCAGCAAGCTTATTTAGATAACGATTATTTATCGATTAAGATTACAATGTCCGGAACTTAAACTAGCCTAACTACCCTTAAACTATCCTAAACTAAACGAATTGAATAAATTTAGCCACTTTTAAAGTTGACTTCCCGACTTCGGAGTCTGGAAGAGTCAACTTTTTGTGACTTGTTGCTTTTCAGCAAATATGACAACAATTGTTGCTGGCCATGTTGCAATATATACATAAACAGAAAGGCCAAAATTGTTAAACAAATTTGTTAGAACAGTTCAGCAAATATTGTTGCTTAACTATAAGAGCAAGTGTGTGTGCGTGTGTGTGTGTGTGTGCTTGAGGAGCACAGCATTTCCGGCTGCGACGAGTAGCAGGCGGAACGTGCCTCAAATTATTGGCCATTAGAGCTCGGCGAGGCGAGTTAATAGAGCAACAAGTGAAACGTTTTTCCAACTCTTCCACTGGCGCTCATAACTGCGCATGCAAAGTAATAACAGCAGCAGCACCGATAAGCGAGAAGCGAGTAGCGAGAAGCAGCAAGAAGCACAAGAAGAAACATTTTAAAACTGTAAACCGCTTGGCAGCATACACGATTTTAACAGTTTGAAGGCGACGCCGACTGGCAGATACTCTGTATATATTGTTCATGCTGTTTTGCTGCACTTAACGCCTGTTGCTTCTCTAAATCTTCTCGCTGTTTGATGGTAAATTTCAAATAACTTCAGTGTTTCTCGAAGTTTTCAGAGCAAAAGTAATGATTACTATTGCAAATAGCTTCAGATGAATCTACAAATACAACTATCTACACAGTTTTGATGAAAATGGGGCAGAAACCATCCACATGGTAAAGTATCTACATGCTTAATCTCTTAAAATCTATGTTCTTCGTCTGTTCGAAGGAACTCTCATGCGAATATGCGGATATCAAATGTTATCATAAATTCAAATCAAATACATCTGTGCATACAACAAACTCAATATGTGCAGCTCGTATATCTCTTCTACGTTCTCATCAAGCACATATATACCCCTCAGTTTATGCATAGCTGTTGTGCAGGGTATACAATGAGAGAGCAACTGGAAATTGAAGTCGAAGACACGGTTGCATGACAGTTTCCAGTCTATAATGTTCTCTGATTCGAGCGCCCCTAGCACGGCCACAGTTACGTTTACATTAAATGGGACGAGGGTATCAAAATTAGCGGTTGCACACACACACAAACACAAGCATGTATGTATATTTATGTATATGTATATATGTTGATCAATGCAAAAGATCGTGTTCAATCAGCGATCGCATCGGCATCGATCAGCAATGAGCACACGTTTTATTTAGAAAATAGTGACTAATCAGTGAATATGATCGGAAACGAAACGCTAAACGTGATTGCAACAAGTGGAAGCGTTTTGGCCGGGCGTGCACGACTAGCCGCATACCCTGTAGCCACACTTGAACTTCCTTTTGAACACAAATGCCAAAACCAAACATAATTCCAGGAGATATTTTTAAGATAAGCTCGTTAATGCTCAACAATCTTATCGATATCGATGCCTATCGATTTGGTTGAAAAGCCGCAACTTATCGATTATTTGCTATAAAGTATAGAAATATACTTTATGGGTACAGAGCTGACTTCTGCAGTCTGTTGCTCACATTTGCAAAGTAAGTACAGTATGCCCCTTCTAACAATTTACAGGGTATAGCAAGGTAGGGAACAAATGAATGAATCTGGGCGATTAAGCAAATGCATGAATTGAATTGAATTGAATAAACATCGGGCTCCGTGTTATGTGTCGTCGGTTTTGGTTAATAATAGAAGGGTTCCAATTGAATGGATCAGCAGTCAGCTGGGTCAGAGTCAGCTCTGATCTACCCAGAGAGCGTGTTTAAATACATCAAATTTGATTGACTGACTGATTGTTGACTTTTAATGAGTGCACAATATGTTAATCTTATGTTCAAAAAGTCCCCTCCACGTCGAGAACGAATCGCTTTTCAGTATCTGCAGCCAACACATTTCAATCTCCTTCAATCTCTCAATCACTTTGCCAATTTTCAAGCCAATCAAGCCAGCTGGTTTCGCATGGATTTCAGAGCAATTTGTCTTGCCTGTGCCCCGAGCCAGGGAGTAGCATGCAGGATGCAGCATGCAGAATGCAGGATATTAATGGCAGATTGCCGCACTCAAAACCCACACCGAAACATCCGCTGTTTTGTGCTGGCCATTTGCCACAGTTTTCCACTGTTGGATTCTGCAGCAGCAGCAACCGGAAATGGACGCCGGTCGCATTATGCGTAGCCAATGGGAAGGGGGAGCTGGGGCAAACACTTTCGCATAAAAATATGCTCTTGAAAGCACATTTAATATGCTTCCGCTTTGTGCGCAGTCGCGTGCAGATTGAAAAGCCAAAGCTGGATGGGCACAGAAGAAGGGGCAAGGCAAATCCAACAACTGGAGCTCGCCAGAGCATTGGAACTGGGCTCTGGCATTGCCAATTGTTAGCCAGGCCCCGCTCGCCTCGCCCCTTTCGACTCAGTCTCATTTGCATATGAACAGCAATTTGAAATAAATTCAATTTGTTGCCCTCACCTCGCGCCGTCCACGAATATTGGATACACTCTCGCCAACGATAAACAACTTGTCGATTGAATACATCACAGTTGACAATCACATTCAGCGTCAGTCTTTTGATTGACAGCCGCGCAGCCAACTTCACTTCGTAACAGAATAGGTCTGGCAACGCCATATTGCCTTAACACGCTAACAGAGACAGTAACAAAAAAAAGGCTAAAAGCTTTTTTGAGCGCAAGCCCAAGCTATTTATGTTTTTTTTTTCTTTAATCAAATCATTTTAACTAAATACATATATGATTTGGTTCGGGCTTAAGTTCGACTGGTTTTTTTTTCGGAAACTTTATTATTGTTAATTAAATTAAATAGATTAAAACCAAATTCATTTACTTCCATTTGCTGTTATACTATCGCAAGAGTATTTAATCTGCGGCAAAGAAAACTTTCTGCTTTGAATTATGTAAATTCGTTTTCACGACAAGAAACACGAATTCAATAGGGAAAGATCTTGAGTAGATAGTTTTTGCCATGGTTAAGCCTGAACAAAAGGCTTTAACTTAGGTCAGGACTTAACTGCCAGCTCAGGCAATCGCAATTGAAGCGAACCATTCAAATTCTATTAAGAAGTCAAGCTCATGATTTTATCAACAAAATTGGTAACTACATTTTAGTATATATAGAAAACTAGTTAGTTAATATAGAGTATAAAAATCGAACAGCTAAAGAGTAGCTTGCAGCAGTCGAAAAAATCGCATTGCCAAAGATTTATCTAGGCGATGAACTTTAACCCAACTTTTTATCTACTGTTTAGATACAAATAACAGCAGATATATTCCGACTGTGCAATACGCTGTTTACAGTGGTGGTAAAAGCGGAAGACAGGTAGACAGCTGCACATTCTTGTTTATGGGCATGGAAAATTCCGTATAAAAGTAAGCTGACATTTATTAACATAACATACTCTTAAGTGCAAGGCAATTAACAGAGTTGCAAAATTGTTAAAGTTCCGACATGTGTGCGAGTGTGTGTGTGCCTATGTCATTAATTTGCATATACTGCAAACCGCTAACATGAGTTTAACATAACATGATATTGACAATAATGTAATGTAATGCAGCGTACAAAGAATGATACTTAATCGGACAGATTGCTAACATGGGTTTAACATAACATGTTAATGACAATAATGTAAACAAACCATTGGATTGAAAATAGTGAAACAAGTGTTATACTTAATCGGACAGATCGTTAACATTGGTTTAACATAATCTGTTATGGACAATATAATAATGTAATGTAGTGTGCAAAGAATGATACTTAATCGTTACTTAAAATAAAATATTTATTCGGACAAAGCAAACGACTACTAAACCAACATGCTCATTTCACATTGTGAACAGTGTATTAAAACAAATAAACTTGCTACCTAGCATATAACACAGCTTTCTCAAGCTTGGAGCTATTAGCTTTCAGGGCGTCACTGCGCTATTAACAGATACATATGTACATATACACACACACACACACACATGAAGCATTATTCTAAAGAAGAATAGATAAAGGTAGCGAAGACAACTGGAATCAAACTGAAAGTCAGGCGTCGGGTCTCTGCAGCTGACAGCTCAGTTGAGGTGAGCTAAAGAAAGGTAAAGAGTAAACGCGAACAGAAACTGATGAAGCGCGTCTATAAATAGCGCAACAAAAACACGCCTGGCGAGTGCATCTGCAATTGATGGGTGCGAGCAAAGCACACGACAAGCTAAAGTCAAAGTCAAAGAGACTGACAAGCACAGCAGGGTTGCAAAACCGAAAGGGCTAGGCACTGGGGGAGGGGGACGAGGGACGGCACAGCGGGCACGCACAAAAGCCGCAGTCGTTTAATAGCCAATCAACCTGGGCAATGCCCAAGTAGAGTTAACTGAGACAAGACTTTGATTATCAATTAATTTTAGATACGAGCTCTTAAAGTGTAAGAGTCAAAAATGCCATAATCAAAGGAGTGAAAGTAAGAGTAAGCACTTTAGTTAAAACAATTAAGAGTAGAATATGCTTATCAGAAATTGAACATAGTTAAGAGAGTAGAGCAGAGAGTTAGCATCTTGGCAATTGCAATGAACACAAATTTAATTGAAGCTTTTAGGTATAACAGCGAAATGTTGAATATATGTTTAGCATATTCTAACACAAAGTACGATTAAACAGTGTTAAGAGAGCCAAGGAGAGTGAGGAGCACACCAATGTTAGTCAAATTTTGAATTTGAAGTTTTAAGAGTGCAAGAGAGAAAGGGTAAGCACCTTGGCAATGCACATGAACAGGCGCCGATGGCAGCTGCTCTCTTTGGCATAAGCATAATCGTGGTCTGCTCCTGGTTTATCCTTGCTTTGCGGCGGCTGATGCATTTTGTTGAGCACGTTCTCATTTATAACACACTTTTCACATAGAACAAAACCAAACCGTATAACAATGCCATAAAACAAAGGCACATTATTGATCAGCAGTAGATGCACAATAAATTCTGATTTATATTTATGATTTACAGTTTCTCAGTATATAGCGCAAAAAAAAAAATAAGAAAAAACACGCGCGCGCGCTTTAGCCACAGCCAAGAGACAAGATGAACAACGCGACGCGGCTGCGACGACGACGACGACTGATGGGGCCAGCAGCAGGCAGCAGCACAGTTGTCCGCCAGCGAACAACAAACGGGCAGGCAGGCAGGCATAGTTAGCAGCGCAGCGCAGCGCAAACAGAGCGCACGGCGCAGCAGCAGTGGCAGAGCTTCCAGCCCAAGTGAGTGCGCCGACGCAGCAGCCCGCCCCATTACATGCTTTTGTTGGGCCTGCTGCTGCTGCCACTGACACAGTTCAATGTCAACTAGCGAGAGTCCGATCAAGAAAGAGAGAGAGAGAGCGAGAGCGAGAAACAGCTAAGGCTGCAAATGTTAAGCTAAGGATAAACAATGTCTGTTAGCTAACAGCTGTTATTTGTAGAAATTCTATATTATTTATGCTCTCAACAGTGCAGAGAGTGGAACCAAAAATGAATCCAAATTAAGCTCATTTGCGCGAAATGAAGTGCGCATTTGACGAGTCAAAAGTCAAGCACACGCCTCGCTGAGCAGCTTTTGTGCTTAATTTTAATTTACGGTAGGTACACAGTCTGTCTCTTTCTCTCTTCTATACTTTCCTCTATCTCATGCGTCAGACGCTTTATTTTATGACTTCTTATGAAAGTGTTAAGAAATTTCGCCGTCTAAACGGAGAAAAATTTCACCCGCCGTTGGCAGCAGCTGCTGTTGTTGTTGTTGTTGTTGTCAGTGTCTGGTCTGGTTCGGATTGGTTTTCTACAATTTGTGCATGATTATTGCTATTATTATTATGCTTTCTTACAGCCACATCGATTATTTAAACAAAACGCCAGCCTTAAGCAGACGTGGGGCGTGACATTGACACTAGACAAAGGCTGCGGCATCACGCGTCGCTGCCGCTGCTGCTGCCGCTGCCGCTGCCACTGCATGTATATATCAAGCTTAAAACTTTCTTTTTAATGTTTTTTCTTTTATTGTTGTGGAGGCCAGCGTTCAAAATATATATGTTTAAGAAATGAGTATTTACATATGTGTATAGCCAGAAATCCGCATCAAAAAGAAATCACAAATTTATGTTTTTCTCCTCATGAGATAAATAATAGTTTTGCTGCAGCCCTGGAACTAAAGCCCAATCAAGTTGAAACAACAACAACAGCAGCAGCAGAGAGCGCGCATCCATCCCGTAACAGCCCACTTAGAAAGTGATCCAAATGGGATTAGTGAAGCCTCTTTCGTGCAGCTCGCTCTGCTTACGCAACTTAAGAGAGCACACGATGATGTGACATTTTGTGACCGAGATGCCGTTGCGCTAAAACGTGACCAACAGCAAAGCATCCAAAAGCATTCAGCTGTTCGCGCTGCTGCGCTAGATCTGGTCAAAGAGTATTATGCAAGTGTTTACAGTACTCGGCGGAGTTTGATTGGTGGGTTTTGCGCGAATTCAACTCCTGCCGGTTTCTGTTGCTATGCAAATACAATAAGCTTTAAGAGAGTTGCAACTGACGAGAGAGAGAAAGAGAGAGAATCTGTACAGAAAAAGCTAAATTGCCGAGAACACAAGACGACCCCCCAGCCCCTTGGCATATAACAGTTGAAGTTTTAATTAAATTCGAACACACAAAAAGCTCTGGTAATGGCATTGTATGTGCATGGAAATAACGGTTATTTGTAAGCACTGGGCAAAATGCCAGCTTTGAAAGCAAAGCAGAGCGGCAATAATAGTAATAAGAGCAGCCGCAGCAGCAAAGGCAAATGTTGCTTTTTAATTATCAGAGATGGCAAAATATAAAAAAACGGACCAAATGTAGGGCGAGAGACAAAAATAAAAGCTCTTCTCTACATGCATGCATGTATGTCTGTCTGTGAAGTTAGATGGATAGAAAATGAAAGAAAAAAAAATAATAATAATAATAAAAAAAAACTCATTTCTTTTCACAATGTAAATCGGTCAAACCAATCAAAAAGACAGAGTAAAAATCTCAGCGACAACAACAACAACAATGGCCACTAGCAAGGCCTGTCCGGCGATATTATCAATGCTCTATCAGAGTTCTTTCAACTTGGCTTGAACAACATACATATTTGCAACAATTTTTGAAAGCCAGCCCTACGGCAATTTGGAAAGCGCCTCACATACATATGACTGAAGATGAGACTGACCCCAAAGTAATCACAAACAAAATGCAATTGAAAAAAAAAGAAGAATATTGCAACCAAGACTTGAGCACGCCGCAATGGATAAGAGATGGCGGATGACAGCAGCAGCAGCGGCAGCAGCAGCAGCGGCAGCCGCGACAGCGGAAATAAAACGTCAAACAAAGGCACCGCTGCTGCTGTTGTTGTTGCTGTTGTTGCTGCGGCTGCTGTTAAAGCCGCTGTTAGAAATAACAACAACAATAACAGCGTGCCAAAAGAACGCAGATGAGCTGAACTTTTAACAGCGCTCACTGAGCGAGCGAATCGAGGTAAAAAGTAGACACCAAAAAAAGTAAGCTTGCGCGTGTCGAAGTTCAAATACCCTTACTTTTCTTATCCATTTGCTGACGCTTGAATTGAATAAATGATTGGCCGACTGAAGTGAGTGCTTGATTGATTGACTGATTGATGTCTGATCAATCTACAGCGCAAGCCGTTAAAGCTAGGAAGCTGTAGTTTGTACCGAAGTTACGAAGTTACACGCCCCTTCCAGATGGGGTCAAAGTGGGTCAATGTTTAGCCGAGTGTTTTGCTATAGGTAATCGGCAAACAAATGCTAATTGTGCATTTTAATAGTAAGACAGCGTTCCGTGACAAGGCCAAAATACCCGAATCCTAGGGTATACACTAAGCAACGACAGCTCGAGCGGCAAAAGCAACGGCGATAAAGCGCCCGTCTAGAAGAAGAAAGCGTTGCGGAAGCAGCAGCAGCAACAGCCCACGAGGGTCTCGAAGTCTGAGGGCCTCGAGCCACTCGGCCGGTCGGTCACATATGGAGTTCAACAACCTGCGATTGGAATAAATACGCAACAGCAGGGTAAAAGAATAATACGAAAAGAACAACAAAAAAAAAAGCATAATAATTTCTAGAAATTTGTTTGCTCTATCTTAATTAAGCACAAATAAAATGGAAGCCAAGTCGTTGCACTAAACTCCCAACAGCTCCACAAGAAGCTGCCGTCACACAGGATTGTGCATTGACCCAGTTGCGGGCAGCGTATTTGATAACAGTTTCCAGCCACAATTGATTTTACAAAAAAAAAACCATCGATAAATCAAATTTTGAATAAAGCTCGCATTCAACATAGAAAAAGCTTTCAATAAATCTGCGAAGCTTACTAGCATAATCTCAAGATAATCGTTTTATCACATTTTAAACTCTATACTGATTGATTGATTAACTGATTGATTGACTGATTGACTGATTGATTGATGATCAACGCACAGAGCTTGGAAGCTGAAAAGCTCACTGTAGTTATGTGCTGGAGTGCTTTTGGGATTTCCACCCGCAAATGTGAAAAAAGCGTGAAAAACATTTGCACTTTTGTTTAACAACATCCGAACGGCCTCAAACTCACTTTCAAAGATCTTTGTTGAAATTCATTTAAGTGTTGTCTCACGCATTTCGGAAAATCCATCCCTTCTTGGTGGAAATGGTTCAGGTTCATTTCTAAGAATCTTTATGAAAAATCATTTGAGACGTGTTGCCCATTGTTTTTGCCGATTTTGTTTGACCTACATAAAAACCTAATGAATACATGTTTCTGCATGTTTGGGTAAGTAGAGTTCTAGTTAGAACGGGCGGAATTACATTTTTCACGGGCGGAAACTGGGTGAAAATGTAAAAGCTTGACGGATATAACAAAAACAGATGACAAGTGGAAAGAGTCTGGCGAGTCATAAATTGAGTTGCGCCATAAAATAAATATTATGAGACATTCAGCTTAAAAGACATTCGAAAAATTACAATTGCGCGGCTTTATATAAAAAGTATTCAGGGCAAATTTCGCAAATTCAATATATTTCATTTATAAATCGTCCTAGACCTGGAATTGGCATATATGAAAGTTTCCTGAATGCGTGATATACAAGTTTAATTAACTTTAACCCAAAAAAGGCATATTAAACACAAAAAGAAAATGTGCACAAATAGCGAAAATATTTCGACTCCGTCGGGAAAGTACAACGCAATAGCCACAAATGAATATATATATAGGCTATATATATATTGGCTTGCATTGTGTGCTTCGACGATAGAAGAAGAGAGAAAACATTTTATATTAAAAGGGTTCGGTTTGTGCCATTTCTGTGCGTTCCATTTACAGATACGCTGCCACCACAATGCAAAGTCCATTTGCTATGTCAACTGTTTTGACAAAATTGGCAGCATATGCTTTATCTAATAATTCATATAACTCGGCTCATTTTCAGCCAAAATCTTCTTTTTATAATATAAAAAATATTGAAAATTTTAAGTTTTAAGCAAAATCTGGTATCTGGAAGAGAGTTGATTCGAACCATGAATTGAACCAGTGACTTTTTTTTGTTTGGGTTCGCAGCTCTGACATGGAAAAAACTCAAGAAAACTTTTATAGGTTTCCTACAGTTCCTGAAAAATGCTTTAAGCAAGCGAATAACAATACGTATTTAACAAGGAATTCGAACAAGACTTTCACTGAAATTCTGTTTAATTCAAATATTTAACGAATTTCCTCTTAAAATCAATTTATATCTATTGCTTTGACCAATTTGTATGCGGACTGTAGAGTATTGCGGTATTCGTTGTAGTGTACGTTGTTTGCATTTTGGTTCAATTTCGCTTGTTTATTTTTGAATACTTCGTCTAGGTGGAGTGACTAAGCATTTAGGCCCTGGGCGATGGGCGCGGAGTGCTGAGTGCTGAGCGCAGCGTCTTAGCCCCCAGACAGACCCGGAATGGGGCTCCGCTTTTTTGGCTTGGGGTTTAAGGCCCAGCAACAGGGGCGTCAGCAGAGGGGGCGGGCGGAGGGGGGGCCTGCGCTTTGGTCGGGTGGTTGCTGTTCCATTTTGCTGCCTTCACAGTGTGTGTGAGTGTGTGTGTGTGTGTGTGATAGCGACGGCCGCAGCGTGCTGACCTATTTTCAACTACACACACACAAAGACACACACAACCACACACTCAAGCATGTGTGTGTGTGTGTTTGCTGCACATCGCATTTTGTTTATACTCTGTTCATTTAGTGGAACAGAGTATACGGGATTTGGCACGACATGCAATTTGCGTAGTTTCAGTAAGGTTAAAACCAGGGCTGCATATCAGCAAAAGTGATGTCGCAGGTTTCGGTTCGTACATTGAACCAGCTGCCTGCCTTAAGGTTCTTTTCTCGAAGCTGCTTGAAGCCCTCATTTGTCAAATTTTGTTTGCCAAAACTCTGGCACAAGTAAACCTTTTTTTTATTTGAAGTTTTGAAGAAATGAAGAAGAAATCTAGTTAGACTCTAGTAAACTGGTTCCAGCAACTGGTTCGGTTCATAGTAAGACATTAATTGGAATTCTCGACTCGAACCGACTCGGTTCAAAACTGATTTGCAGCCTTGATGCAATTACATTTGCATTACTTTCCACACCCGCAAATTTATAGAGTTAATAAACTATCATTTTTATAGTCTCAGTTTTAAGCTCTTTGCCTTTTAGCTACTGTTACGCTGTGAACAGAGTATTTGGCAGTCGGGCTGTTGATGGAATAAATATATATAAGTATATGGAAATATGAATTTTATTTGTGCCTTTCATAAAACTTATTGTTGTTATCTGAAAGCAGCTCGAGGGCTTAATCAACGCAAATGAGGAAAACAGTCAGTCAGTCAGTCAATCAGTCAGAAGCCGCAGCAAAAGGCAAGCGAAATGAAAAGTGGTCGCAGCAACAGGCTGACAAAAAATAGTCGACTCAAAGAGACGAAGAGATACCCTGTAAACAGCTGGCAGCTGCCGCAATATACACACGATTTGACTTCTATATCACGTTCCGAAGAAAAGGTGATATATTTCTAGTCTGTGTATATTCTAGTTGCCGCAATCTCTGAGATATGCTGCTAGGACTCGATAGTTATCGATCTTAATGTATGGAAGGGAGTTCCTGCTCAGATCGTCCCATACATATATATACATACATGCCTTGCTTTCTTTAGTCTGTAACATGCATTCGCACAAAACCAGTCAGCCCCTATATCTACTTTCTCTGGCTGCGGGGTATAAAAAGTGCATTACACCCGCCAACCCCACCACCCCTCAGTTAACGACGGCACGACCCTTAGCTGCGCACACCCTCACCCCGGGTGCCAAAAAGGTTATTGTACTTTTTCTGGCTGCCCCATTGTGTGGCAGCATTGGGGTTCAGAGTCCGGGCACAAGGATAAACAACCAGTAAATGCAATGGGACACAGATATTTCATAACAACACACACACACACACACACACGCGCGCGCACACACACAGCTAGGGGCTGCCTCTTTTTATGAGCAATTTGATTTATTCAGCAAGCCTTAACGAACATGCAACACAACAATACGCTACGCAATTGCAGTTCAAGTGAAATCAATTATGCATACAAAATATACACAAATTGTGCAATAACAAACTACATATAAAAGCGTGCATATATCCATATCCATATTGTTATTGAACTCTTATACAATCCACTTGATGTAATATGTGCGGGTATATTATTGATATATTTTACCAAAAATATATAAATATCTGACGAATTTCATTTAAAAACAAAACGGTTTCAATGTGTTCAACAACCGAACTGGTTCATGCTCGGAACTTCTCAATTTTTAAAAAGGGAACCATATTTCTTTTCGAAAACATGAAAATACAAAACTTTTGAGCGAATTCTGTCAATATTTTTCTAAGTATTTATGCCCTGGATTTGACCAAAGCTTGAACTAGGCCCTGGATATTTGGATTTTATAAAACCATACCTATAAAAAGTCGCTGGACAACTTTTGAAGCTTGCAACCCTGATAAATACAACCATGTGTAGCAAAAGAGTATTCTGAATTGGTAACATTTGTAAAAAAAAAGGAGTTAATTAAATGTTTTGATTCAAAAACTTAAATACTAACCTATGTTGCATAAACGTACGATCATACTGACAAAAAATAGACGTACCTCAATTTTAGAAGACAGCTTGAGATCGCAGGGTATACAAATATGGAATTTAGAGTGCTCGACTCGAAAGATACCCTTTACCATTGCGTCTAGCTCTAAAACAGAACTTAGCTTCTAAAACACACACATATATATATATACAAAAATTTAACTAATATAAACACATTCCCTTAAAAAAGAAATCAAGGGGTTAAACGCCTTCTGGAAATCTAAAGGAAAACAGTTGTATGAAACTTGTTTGTTTTCCGATCAGGTTCAAAATTATATTCAAAAATGTATTTAAAACATATTTCATACTTTTCGGAATGGGTGAAAGTAGCAGCAAAAAAAACTTCCAATGAACTAAGAAAATATGTCAACGATTTTAAACGATTGTTTATAATATTATGCTATTATTTAAATGTTATAAACCAGAAAAAAACTACTATTATGTCTTGACTATGCTGATCTACATACAATTGTTAATACAACAAGTAAGAGGTTCTAGTCGGGAGCTCCCGACTACGGGATACCCTGAATCCTCTTCTTCTTCACCAAATATGTGCACTATTCTAGAAGCTTAATGTCAAGTTTGGCGACTCTAGCTCTTAATATTTGCCAAAATTGCTCAAAAAACAGGATTTCGATATAGATTTTTATCGATTACTTGGAAACGGGGCACGTTATCGAATATCGGAAACAAACTCGATCTGCGCGGACACTAGGAGGACCTACAGCCAAAACTTCTCTAGCTCTTAAAGGTTCTGAGATCCTTGAGGTCATACAGACGGACGGAGGGACATGGCTAGATCGACTCGGCTGTTAATGCTGATCAAGAATATATATATTTTAAGGGGTCGCAGAGGCTTCCTTCTGCCTGTCACATACATTTGCACAAATACCTTTTTACCCTTTTTACCCATTTTTAATGAACGACTCAACTGACTGTTCCAATAGGGATATATGCATGTATATTAGAATAAATCCAACCTATCGAGTGCAAATGCTGAGCGTATTTCAAAAGATCAACATTTAACTTGAAGATAAACTTAATATATGTATGCATATACACTGCGTGTGGTAGAGTATATACATATGTACACACACAGGCGAGTAGATAAACAAATTGGCTGGGGAATAAATGAATGAATGAAATGCGCTCTAAACAAATTCGCAAATAAGTGGAAAATTGCGTAGATTTTACTTTGAAATTGGGCAGATTAAAATAACAAAATAAAAAAATCACCAAAATTCCGGCGAAACGGATTCAATTGAAGGCACTTCAATGGAACAGAACCTAAATGGACGCATTGGCGCCTTCGGAAAATAGGTAAACAATATATAAACAAAATGCGCATCAATAATACACAAAAGTTTGTCTGCCCTGGACCAGGTAGGGCTACATGTATGCGCATGTGTGTGTGTGTGTGTGCGCATGTGTGTGTGGCTATGGTGTGAATATCGTGTGCACGTTGGAATTTCAAGCAGCTTCGTGCAAGGTCGGCAACACTGCCCATTACAGTTACAATAACTGGCGCCTCTGCTCGTCGCTGATGCGATTAAGCAAACAATGAACTCTGCGTCAGCTGGAGGAAGTCTATTTTGAGCATGCAAGCGAGCGGGTGCAGGGAACACAGGGGAGGGGGGAAGACGGGCAAGAGGACCAGAGATCTGTATAGATTTGCACTAACTGTAAACTGGTTTGGCGAGCGCTCATCATCTAACAGGCAGTGTAAAATGCAAGAGCAGCAACAACAACAACAACCAAAAGTGCAGCCAACGGAAATCACTTTCCCTACTAAATGCAGCGCGAGCGAGAAATTAACAGCGATAATAACAGCAACGATTTACCACGGCGTAACAGAGTGAGAGAGCAAGATCAACGGCATGAACGTGTGGCGTTTGTTGTTGCAACCACTTGCTACACCACGCAAAGCAAAGCAATACAAGCACAAACACACACACACACACATACACGCACACGCACACACTCACACAACAAACGCACACTTTAGCTTCCACTTCCCCACGCGAGTTGTTTTTGTTTTTTTGGTTGTGTTGTTATTGTCTGATAACACCGATTGCACAGTGGGCGACTGTAAAGGAATGTATTGCTTTGCATCGTGGGCCCCGCTGTTGTGATTTTTATTTGTAAATAGCACGTGCTAGCATATTTCACACACACACACACACACATTTAAGAATGTACACAGTTTTTTGCAATCGCCGAACACCGCAACAGATTTTGATGAAACACATTGCAATACACGCTTAATACACTACACACACACACACAAACGAGTGCACGCACACCCACAGACACACACGCACAGTTGAGAACACGCACGCAATTCGTGTCGTTGTTTATTGTTGCTCTGCTGCATTTACACACATCATTTTGCACTGTTTTAGGGCGTGTGTCATTTTGTTACTAGCATATATGTATCTATCCAATTGGTTCAACAATTCTCATTTTGTACACTTACAAATTCTTGGTCTTGTTGTTCAACCGCTACCTCCGACGCCATTTTACGAATGTGAAACAGTATCGGCGATTCGTATTCACCACACGAACAGCTGTTTTGCGCGCTAAGTTGGCTGCGAACGCATACGTCAATCGCGTTAAGTTGGCTGCGAGTAAGAACTTGATCCACTGTGATGCAAGTACTATCGATTAATCAACAATACGATCGATCAATCTGATCCTATTGAAGTCTACATAAAGACAAATTTACAAGACTTACCTCTAATTTTCTTTATAAAATATGTAATATCGAAAACAAATAATTGAGCGACATAAAGTAATAGCAACCTTCGAAGCTGATTTATATGTATACCAAAAATGAACAAATCTAACAGCCGCTCATTTTATGACTACAATAATTACACCCTGCGCTGTTATATATTACCAATTCCGATAAAATCGATACAAATATGATAAGACATATATATTTTCACACAACAAAAATTTCGCACGCTTACAAATTTTCATTTCTAATTAATTACGTGCTCAATTCGTAACATTCTCATCAGAAAACCGTTAATTAACATAATGTTAAGCTTGTGAAGCATCTGAAAAATAAAACATACATATGATCCTATTTACGAAATTGGTTACCAATATTATATTATCTTAAGTTAAATTAGTTTTTATATAAGTTTGATGTATGAATTAATCTTGAGAATAACTATTGCGAAGCGAATAAACCACTCGCAAGTTGTTTTTTTTAGCCGACATGAATGTAATAAAAAATAAGTTTCAATTAATTGCTATATAAAAATTCCAGTTTATATATACGGATAAATTCAGGTAATTAGCAATGCATATCACATTATTTTCATACGAGAAACTGTGACAGTTCTGCTATCGAGCTATTTAATCGTGAACTAAAATAAATATGAGTATCGCCAGCCCTGTCAGCAAACATCTGGCCATAACAGTGGCTTAACAGAAGTGTTAACAGCAACATTGAATTTATTCAATGCACAGAATAAATTCGAAGAACAATCAATACAAGATTTAAGAATGCCAAGACAAAAATTGTAAATTTTCAATACTAAAGCAATTATGTGAATACATTCAACAAATTCAAAACGAAAGCAATTACGACAGGAAACCGATAACAGGAGTGCGGCTGTCAATGCATACGCCAATTGATAACGCTATCGAAGCGTCGCCAGCTGTGCAGTCAACAAAAGCAGTGCAATTGCCAAATATTGTTGTTGTAAACGGCTGCTGCCCAAGTTCAGGTCAACGTGCTGAGTATACGAAATTTTGTGCTGGTCCAGAAGCGCCGCTTAGCCAGGGATGCTGTTGTCAACGTCAGCTGTGCTACTTTGAGTGTGTGTGCTAGACAGAGAGAGAGAGAGGGAGAGAGCGCGACAGAGAAGCAAAGCTGCCTAGTGAAGAGTGGAGAGAAGGTATGTACATCTTCCACATAACATAAACGTGCGGCACCTGCCAGTACATGCAATGCCCGCGCCCTTGCCCTCGCCCTGGCCCTGGCCCTTCCTTTCTTCTTCAACGTTTTCGTCTTAGCCGTTTTCGCTGCTTATTTATTGAATTATTAAACGTGCAACTACAGTTATTATAAGGTGTGCCCGCCCGCCTATTAGATGCCCGCATTTGGACACGGCTTGAGGCAAGCCATTTTTATAATTAAATCAAATTGTGTGTGTGTGTGTGTGTGTGTGTGTGTGTGTGTGTGTGCGTGTGCGTGTGCGAAGTGTGTGTTGCGCTGTCAGCCTTCAGTTTTTCCAGAGAACACAAACGCTTATTGTCATTAAATACGTTTAATAGCCGCAATTTGATATAAACAAACGCATAATATCTCAATTACAATTGCCAACAGCTGTCGCCGCACACAAGCCCAGAATTAGCAACGTCGCCAGTTGCCCATTGTGAACGCATCGCTTCCAGTTAGGCATTAAGCATGCGCTTTAATAGATCGGAGCTGGCTAGCTTGGCGACCAATTCATCAACCAGATTCGACAAGGAGGGTCTGCTGATTATAACTGAGCGCCAGGAGGGCATTTTCTGGCGCACCGATGGTGAGTGCAAGCGCGTCTTAATTAACAATTACCCCCCCCCCCACACACACACACACGCACATACCACATGTTTATTTTTGGCTACACTTGCGGGTTCCTTGTCCATTTATTACTTTTGTTTTATGCTTATCACCCACACACACACAGACACCAACACTCAACACACCCACACTCAACACACCCACACTCAACACACTGAAACTTCCCACCATAGATCAGTCGCTATTCCACGCTCTTCACCCCACTCACCTCCACCTCCACCTCCACCTCCACCTTCACCACCACCTTTTTGCTTATGCACTTTTGCCATTTCTCTCTTGCGCTCCTGCGCCTCCAAATACAGTTAAGCTGGAATGCTGGTGCAAGCTGCGCGGGAATTTGCTGTTCTATCTGAAGGACAAGAATCCAAAATCCTCGGTCGCTGGCGTACTGGTGCTGCAGGACTGTCGCCCACGCATACACCATGAGCAGCCCGAGCTGGAGGGCTACGTGTTTGATCTAGGTAAGCTGCAGCATGCGTTACGTAGCGTAAGTTGCACAACTAATCACAGACAAGATTTGCATTGTAGACTTTAAGGACAGCCCCTCGCAACGCATCGTGACGCACAGTGCAGCGGATCGTCTTGACTGGGTGCGCAGCATCGAGGCGTGCTCCCATCAACAGATCGACCTGCAAATCAAACAGCTGGAGGAACAGATTGCGGCGGCCACAGCGGCCAAGCGGACGGCAGCCGCCGCCATCGGCATCGGCATCGGGACCGGTACCGGCACAGTCATGGGCAATCGCATTGATCAGGGTCTGCCGTTGCCAACTAACATGTTTCCCGACTCCTGGCCGGCGTCGGCGTCAAGCGCAACGGCAGAGGCGCCCTTTGAAGGTGATCTAATACAGTTCTAAGCTGGACTCCAATGTTGGAAATTGTTTGTTTGTTTCTTTGAAATATTTTTGTTTCTTTTTTGGCTGCCCGTCAACTAACAACGAATAATCCAAAGAAATTAGCCATGGTTAAAGTTTCAACTATTTAGTTTGTAATCAAATTTCTTCAATTCTTATACCTCATTTCCAATACTCTATGCACAGTTGCACACGCCCTAATCAACACACACACACACACAAATCTAAAACTTGTTGTGTAGTTAACCAACACTATTCCACATCTACCCTACATATGCATCAATATTTATACATATATATTTAGTTCCTAGTAGGCTGTTATGTAATCACGATCAAACGAAACCAAAGATTGCAGAAAATATGATATAATGACACTTGCTGAAAGTCGTATAACTGTTTAAGTTGAAAGAGGATTAGTCCAACAGCAAGGCCTTAAGCTTAATTATAGGTTTCAAGCCAAACTTTCTTTAGTATTTGATTTACGTTTTTAATCTTGAATAACAGTTTCAGTTGTTTAGTTGAATTAGGTAAATGGATTAAAGTTAAAACGAAATAGTTTACAAGTCAAAAAAATCCATGCCTTACAAAAGCTTAAAGCTTTTTCCCAGCTTAGCTGATGCGAATTTAAGTGAAACGAATTCAAATGAGATCTCAAAAGAAACCCAATTATTTTAAGCTGGACTTATTTTTTTTTACTATATTGTTTAAAGAGCATATTTAACATTCGCTGAAAGTAAGAGAACTGAAAGCTTAAATTATAAATAATTGAAATACAAAACAAATGTAGAACAAAGCTCAGCCATAGTAAAGCGAGGCGGAAGATAGATGAGCTTTAAGCTTAAAGCTTGATTAATTGGATTAAATCAGTGTTGAGCCATTTGAAGCAAGTGTCATTAGAGCATATTTGGTTTGGCCCTATTATGAATTTATAGATTGTAAGCAAGATATTAGACGGTCAATTTGCCCGATTGAGCTAATTTCTTCTTTTTTTCATTTGAGAAAAAAAAAAATATATATATATATATAATATATATATATATATAGACAGAGCGAGAGAGAGAAATGAATTTTATTCGAAGAATAAACTTTATTTTGTTTATAAAAATGTAATCAATTGATTTGTTGTTCTTATTTTACGTAGAGCATAGAATTTGCATTTGTGTTAGATGCCACAACTAAATCGCTTTAATTTCCATACAAACCATTCTGTTACTGTTCGTGTTGCAGATCTGGAGCTCTCCGAGCTGCCCATCTGCGAGACGGCAATCTCCTGTGATAATCTGCCGTTGGACAGCTTCGGAAGACCGCCCAATCCGCGTGTCATCTGCTCGGTGCTGCAGCCTGGCGAGGATTGCCTCTGGCGGCAGCACGCGCGCACCGAGCTGCTGGAGCGGGAACGTGCACCGAATTTTTTGTGCACCATGCGCTTCCTGCGCAGCGCCGGCTTCAAGGCATCCACACGCCTGCGGTTCAGCGTGCACGATGTGCGGGAGCGCGTCTCGCTGACCTCGCTGCCCCTGGGCCATGCCGAGGTGGCGCTGGGCGTTATACAGGATGCGACCCGGCTGCGCTTGCCGTTGAGCTCGCCGCGCGGTGAATGCGGCTTCATAACGCTTGCCTCCTGGGCGCCGGAGGCTGCCAACGAATTGAACCCGGCCAGCGGCCCGGAAAGGACAACGAATGGACTGACGCAGCCAACGCCGCCGCGCTCCAGCACACAGTTCTTTCAGCCGGCCACGGATAGCAGCAGCAGCAGCAAAACCACGCGGCAAAAGGGTGAGTTAGTATTTAATGGATCCGGCAGATGTTTTCTCAAGTTTTACTCTGCTTTAGGACATCGGCGTACTCAGTCGCTGCCACCGAAGCTGGGCGTGCGCCTGTTTGTGCCCCAGCAGTGCGGAGTGGGGCGCGTTTGCGTCAATCCCTGCCAGCACTCGTATCGTCTGCACTCGTCGCTGGGCGCGGACATCAGTGTGCTGGAGACGTTGCTGGAGTCGCGTCTGTGCTGCGCGGTGCCGCAGCAGCTGCTCTCCATTTGGATACAGCGCGAGAAGGAGCTGCTGCAGGAAATCTCCGGCATGGGCGAGCTGAGCGGCGAGTGGCGCTGGCGTCAAATGAATCTGCTCGAGGAGCATCTGCGCCTGCTCAAGGATTACTCGCAGGCCAAGCAGAACATCCAGCAGCTGATGCGCGACGGCGTTCACTACAAACGCTCCGCGGCCAAAACGGACGAGGCCCTCGAGTTTCTGCCCGTCAATCTGCACGTTCAGCGCATGTGGGCCCAAAATGATGCACTGCAGCGCCGCGGCGTCCTCGACATTGTCACCGTCGGCGCCTTTACGCGCCACGATGCCAAGGGTCGCAAGTGCGGCGGCCTCATCAAGTGAGTAGCCGTTTGCGCTTATCATTAGCCAGAATCTTCTAACTAGTTGGTTCGCATCACAGTTCGAACCAGCTTCCATGCTTTTGGGCTCGGTTCGTACACCTGGTTCTACACCCTGACCAACCCAGGTTGTGCTTAAACGTTGGCTTCTCGCATAATTTCGAACCTTTTCTTCTTAGTTTACAATTTCCCGTTCTCCCTCAAAGGGTTTTTATTTGTTCCGCTCCCGAACCGGTTCAAATGCCAGCAGATGCTAGGAAATGCCGAGTAGATAAATAAAAATATATGTTGATATTAAATTATGCATAGAAGAGAACAGAGAGGCAAATAAAGCTAGAATGAGAGAGAGAGAGAAAGGGAGATGCTAACAGAAAGATAGGAATTAAAAAATCAAATTATTTCACCGATAAGTGCGGAAAATGTGTGAGAAAGACTTTTTTTAAAAAAAAAAAAAAACCATATTCACGGACCAAAAATGTGTGGAAAACTAAAGCTTTACCGGGCAATAAAAGGACCCTCATCTTGAAAGATTCGAAATTATAGTGGAAGCTAAGACAGGGTTTCGAAATATGGTATTTCACCCATAAGGGTGGAAAATGTGTGAGAAATCGTTGAAACTGGATACTTCTTTAAAAAAAATGTCTCTAATTTTGATCTTGAATTTGTGAATCGATAAGAAATTGTCTGAGATGCGTTAAACGAAAATCTTTCTTACATTTCATGTTCTCTTTTCCCCTGTGACAGGCTGCTGCAGGAGAGCAAATCCTGGAAGCTGGAGCAGAGCAACGCGTGCAAAGTGCAGGCAGCCAACGATGCTGTCCAGGCCACAAAGCAGCTGCGCAAGGAGATTGTCGAGCTAATGTCCCAGCTGCTGCAGCTGGCGAGCCGGCGCAGTGCCCGGGACATGATGCCGCTGTGCAACGAGATGGTGGGCAAGACGCGAACGCTGCTCAACATCTGGGAGCCGAGCATTGTGGAGGAGGCGGTGACCTTCATTGAGCGTCATCGCATTATCGAGGAGCCGGACAATGTGCTCATGGAGCCCATGTCGCCGTTTCGCAAGATCACCCAACAGCTGAGTGCACTAGAGCTAAAATCACCGGAACTGGAGGATTTCGCTACGCCCGTGGTGGCGCCACCGGATCTGTGGCCACGTGGCCAGCCGCTGATGCGCTCCAACAGCTGGCATCCGAGCAACTCGTCGCCCTCCAGCTCGCTGGACATCAATGCCATTGACACGCTACAGCATGTGGTCAAATGCTACAATGCGCATCTGCGCAGCCTCGAGCAGCACCAGGCCGTGCCGCCCCAGGAGCCACAATGCAGTGAGCTGCAGGCCGAGGCCACATATCAATCGCTGCCACCCAGCTGGCAGGGCGTGCCCACAGAGTCGGCGACAGCGCTGCCGCCTCTGCAGCTAATCGATCTGGATGAACGAGCGCAGGCAACACAGCCGCCGGCTGGCTTCCTGGACACCAAGCTGATGAGCTCCTCGCCGTCGGCGAACTACTATCGGCCCACCGAGGAGCCGGAGCCACTTGATCTAACCCAGCTAAATATTGAGGCGAGCGTCATGTGTCTGGTCAGCAAGCTGAAGTTCTTTTGTGGCCGTTGCGACAGTCCTGCCATCCGGTTGCGGCATCCCAAGGTGCCGCTAAAGCGCGAGGGCTTCACGGTGGCGCCCCAGCAGGCGCCCGACGTGATAGCCGCGCCCACGGCTGCACCGTCGCAGCAGCTGAACCTCGATCTGGCACCTGCACCTGCCACAGCATCCGCACCGGCAGCGGCAACCAAGAAGGGCAACAAATTCACCGACGGCCTGGATCTCTCGCTGACCACCGACTGGGTGGGTGAGCTGCGTCCCAGCATGCGCAAGCTACGCCATGCCATGGATCGTCTGCTGAAAACGGCCCGGCTCATGCACTCCGTGCAGCGTTTGCAGCAGGATGTGCGCTGCAATCGCGTCCAGGCGAGCATCATGTACCGACGGGACGTATGCTTCTCGCAGGCGGTAAGAATCCATGCCAAAAGACAAGGCTACAAACATCATCAAGTCTTATTTCGAAACGGGGATATACATTTGTACTTTGTGTGCAATCTAGAGAGAAGGGTTATGTTCGGCACGCCGAAGATTTAATACCCTTGCAGACCCAATCTTTGGGGGAGCTATCGATAAATGTTTCGTTTACGTTAACGAAACTTTTATCTGCCCATGGCATACAGACGTTAGTTCCTGATCCACTATTATATATACTTTTCTGATAAAAACTTCAATAATAGTATTTGATTAATATGGACATGGACATTGCTCTGATCCCGCACAGTTGACGGCTTTGGTCTGCGCCCTGATGCTCCGGCTGTGGGGCAGAGAGCTGGATAGCGCCTATTTGTCGCTGCTGCGCGAACTCGGCCCGCTGGCATACTTTGAGGGTCTGCTATCGCTGTACGGCTCCGAGACGGATATGTGGAGCGACATGTGCATAGCCATTGAGGATTTGTCGGCGGTTAGCTTTACGCTGGTGCTGGCGGCGCAGGGCGAGTTGACGCCCATGCCGCGCATAACGGGCTCGCGACAGGCACTGGAGGTGCTGCTGCCCGTGCCGGAGCACGTGCTGCCCACCACAACAATTAGCTTTAAAATCACGCCCGTCTTCTTCAACATTGGCATCAATGAGAAGGCGACCCTGGGCCAGACGCGCGAACAGCATCGCTCCAATCTGGACAATTACGTGCGGCTGAGCCAGTACTTCAGTCGCTACCGCAAGCTGGGGCTGAATGCGACAGGCGCAGCGGATGCCAGCTCATCGGAATGGGAGTCGCTGCAATCGCTGCTCGGCTATATGGAGCAACAGCTGCGCGCCAACGTCTCCAAAAACGTAAAGATACTGCATTTGGCCGAGGATGCCTGTCGTCTGATGGGTGGACTGCGCTTTACGTCCTGTAAGAGCGCTAAGGATCGCACCGGCATGGCCGTCACCCTGGAGCAATGCCGTGTCCTGGTGCGTGAATTCCAGCTGCCGGCTAAACATGTGCCCTTCGCACTGAGCACCATGCGCAGGTTGTATACGCTATCCAAATCCTGTCCAGCCTTTTTCTTAACTAATCGTCTTCTTTCGTCTTTCAGCGAGGGCACGCGCATAGATAATGTCTACAAGAATATTGGCAAATACAAGTATGCCTTCAACCTGCCTCAGGTGATTATGCTGCCGGCCATGTATAGGCCACCAGTGGGCGCCTATGGCAAAGCCCAGACCTAGGCCCCAAAGAGTTTTCGGTTGCAAATTGTTTTTAGGCTAAGTCAAAGCAGGTGACCCCGAGTACTTATGAGAAACATTTATGACATATATATATATATAAACTGTGCCAAAAAATCAAACAAACAAGTTAATCAACTCTTGCAAAATGCAAGCAAAAAACAAAACTAACAAACTAATTAAATTAGAGAGAGAGAGAGAGGGAGAGCGCGGGAAATACGAGTAGAAGGAAGAGCCTTCGCCTTTGAGCGAGGCGTTTGTTAAACGCATTAAACAATTCCATAGAGAATATACATATATATATATATGTATATATATATATATAGGGTAAGCTTTCCTCTATTTATGTACGTATTTATTTAAACTATTATGTAATTTATAAACACGCTTCACTCGGCATGTTACTTGTGGCAGCGCAACGTGTACTTCATTGATTCAATTCCGTGTACTTCCAGCAAAAGAAATGAACTTGTTAATCAAAATAAAATATAAAAAGCAACAAAATAATTAGCTGTGCATTTGGTGGACTTGGTAGGGCTTAGTAATCCTGAACGCGTCCGGTGCCCAGTCGCCGTTTGCGTATTTCCGTTTTTAGCCAGGACGGCACATCGCGTATGGGATGGGCATTGGGGAAGCGCAGCGGCTGCTCTGGTCCCTCGAATGGATGGGTTTGCGACAGCTTGCGCTGTAGGTACTCCTTGTTTAACTGCTTGCTATCACGATGCTTGTCCATGTACAGATTGAATGGCTGCCTGAGCGGGAAGAATTTCTGATCCGCTAGATATGGCTTCGGATAGTCGTACTCGTACACCGGTTCCTTAAGTTCTGCAAAAGACACCGCATAGGGGTTCAAATCCAAAGCAATTGCCAATTGGCTGACCAACTTACGCAAAACATTGTGATAGAACTGTGTGAGGGACTCGTCCCAGTTGGTCTGGTAGAAGGCCAGTCCCGCCGGTGTCAGCTCATCCTGGTGCTGGCGATAAAAGTCCAGTGTGCTAAAGGTGCGCTTCTCCAGATTGTTGTAGTCCGTTGCAGCCAGTTTGTGTGCGCTGAAATCTAGGCGGGATTGCTGCTTGTACAGCACAAACACCATGCGCTGATAGCCCACGCCCCTGGGCGGAAAGGGCGGCAGATAGTCGGCCAGAATCTCGCCCTCGCCTACCTTGCCATTTGGTATGTTGGCGCTATTATAAACATGTGCATATTATAGACTGAGCAACAAGAAAAGCTGCGCTTTTGGAAACGTACATAAACCAGTGCAGGCACTCGGCTCCGGGATTGGTGTAGTGTGCATCGGGATTTGTGGCCAGCAGGGTCCAGTAGCTGTCACCCTGCGCCGATTTGGACGTTATCGGATCCAGCTGTCCGTCGAAGATGACCAAAGGCGATTTGGCCACCTCTGCGGGCTTAAGCACATTGCCATTGTACACGGGACTAAAGGTGTCGGCATTCAGCTCATAGCGTATGCTCAGCGGCACGCGTGGCACAAAGTAGGCGCTGCCAAACAGATGCTCGAAGATGCCATAGTGATCGGCCAGTAGGCGCAGATCATGCTGGCCCGTTGTCTGCACATAAGTCTCCTGCACCTTGTCCAAATCGATCAGCACTGTAAACGCAACAAGGTCGGGATGTTAGAGATTGGTCAAGCAATTACATGGATACTTACATTTATTGCTGCGCGCCAGCTGCTCCAGCTCCTTGTTGGCACGCTGTGCCTTTAGATGCTCCAGACGCGTCTTTAACTGTGCCGATCGCGATGGCTTCAGCTGCGGAAATCCAATGTTGACGCGCGCCGCGACTTCCGGATCGCTGACGTTTTCATCTGTTGCCCCAATAGTCAGTTAGCAGGTGGGCGCTGTGGTTACATCAATTGCACTTACCTCGCAGCCGTTGCTCGAGCGTTCGTGCCACACCGGGCGGCTTGCCACGCAGCGTGTGCCCCTGTCGCGTGCTCAGATTGAGCAGCAGCAGCGCTGTGGTCTGTGTGCCGCACAAGCCGCCATTTACGCCGGTTTTCATTAATAAATTACGAAAAGACATGGTGTTTTATAAGCAGGCGGCCCCTCGCGTTTTCGTCAACTGCTCAGCTGTTGGCGGCCGATAGGCGATAGATAGATAGCTGCTCGCCACCAGTGTTGAGAAGTTTCTGCTTTGGTTTGTACTTTTTTGCGTGATCTGGCAGCTCTATCAGACTTCAATGGCGTTCGTTAATTTCAATTTTATTTGAATTGCACTAAGCAAGAAATCGCTGAACGATATTATTAATAAGTATCGCTAGCAAATATAAATACACAGATTGCAAAACATATTCTTGCAGACTTTAAGGTTTTCATAGAAGTGCACGAAAAATAGAAATTATGCCAAGTACCTATCATTGTTGGTTTTGTTATATCGTATTACCACACCGCCGCCAGCTCCCACCTTTTCAACTAATGAATGTACATTAAGCTGGCATTCTTTGTTGTTTACTTTATATTATTGATGTACTATTGTAGCCCATATTATATTTCCAATTGGTATTTACCTCCATTTCCGGTTTAGCTATAACTTTGTACATCTGCGTAATTTCATTAGGTACTGTTTTTCCCCATCAAATGATCTGAAAAGAAGAGACGACGCTTTTTAAAGTAAACAGCTATTTATGTCATCATATAGATGGGTCAACCGACAAACAGAAATAAAGTGTGTTAATCGATTGTATATAAATACTTTTGCAGTCAGAGATTCCTCTGGTAACGTAATAGCCGCTTCTAACGGGGAAAAATTGCGCAACACTGTTTATGGGTGCCGGTGACGAGCCTCCTACACACACGCACACCGCTATGTTTTCCATACATATACATATGTATATTAGTGGGCGTTGTTATACGAACACAGGCACAGCAAACCAGTTTGCATGCGCGCCGTATAACAGTTGGTGCTGCCGCTGCCGCTGTCGCCGTAGCCGTCGCTGCCGCTGCCGCCGCAGCGGCCGTTGTCGCGTCGGCGCTCGAAAAGGACAAACTCAAGGGCAATCCATTGCTCAGGCCGTACAAAGGGCCGTCTGACAGGAGTGCCGCACTCTAGGTGAATGTAAAATTAAAGCGAATTTCTTAAATCATATGCATGCTTTATAGGAATGCAATATAAAACAATACAATGTCGTTAATGTGGATGGATGGGTTCAACCAATTGATGCGATTACACAAGCGGCATTGCCACATACGTCATGCCGCCATCCAATGTCCTTTCACCTAGTTTTGAGAGTGTGACGTTTGTGAGCTGCCCACGCCGACAAAAACGCCCACACACACGCGGCACAAGCTCGCTCCCAACCTTGCGCTCGCTCTCCCGCTCTCTGCAGCTCTCTCTCTCATCTCTCATGTCATGACTGTTTGAGGTTATGTCAAGGCGTTTTAATAATATTAAAACATTTCGGTTTGTTTCCATTGCAAAACGGCAAAGTCAATGTCAATTGCCTTGCGGATGCTTATTCGTAGTTATTTGTTGTCATTCGCTTTTCTTTCCTCGTATCGCCTAAGTCGGCAGCTTCTCGAGCCCCCCCCCCTCCCACTCCCCCCCCCCCCCCCCCCCCTGCACGGCATTTGTGTGGTTTTTGTAAAAATTTCCACTGCGCACGCACCGTAACCGGAATCAGTTCTAGCCGGTTAGCTTCAGTTGTCCGCCCGTTCCTGCGTCCCGAGCTATTGCTGTTGCCGTAGCTGTTGTTGTTGTTGTCGTAACGGGGCTAGGTTGACATCCATCAGCCGGATGAGGCCAGGTAGCTATTGATTGGGCAGGGCATCATTTTCGGTATACTTTGGGCTTCTATTGCCGGGCTCAAAATTCAAGTTCTTAAAAAAGAATTCGCTAGAAATGATATGTATGTATTATACTAGCCAGAAAATCGCGATATGTGCATTTTTTGCCATATTTTCACTTCCCGTTCGCCCACCTGCCGCACTCACAGAGTCGATTAAGTTGCTGATAACTGATAAGCACACGTCCGGGCACTTGAACATATGCCCATTTGGGCAATCAATCAGCCTATATATGTATATATGGTATACACACATGTACATATACATGTATAGATCGTACTATAGCACTAGTCAAGTGCTCTAGATATACATATACATACCTCATGTACACAGATATACACATTGATATTTATATGGAAGCATCAGATAAAGATCTGAGTGTTATTTTTACCTCGTATAGTATTCCAGCCCCATTGAGCGCTATTTCAAGTGGCGATTATCGCTCAGAAAACATGAATTAATTTGCCCAGGCAGTGCCATCACCCCGCAAGTTCCCTGAACCTCCCGTCCTTATCACAATAGCAATCCGACGAGCGCACGATTTTTGCACTTTCACTTTCACTTTCAGCCACCGCTGGGTAATTGACAGCGATTACATCAAATTGAGTCGAATGCATTTACATTTTTAGCAGTTGCCCCCACATAGTCTAAACTATTGCAATATGAATGCCCACAGATTAGTAACTAGCATTACGTGAGCTGGGTAGGATGCCCAATCTGACAATCCTCGCTGGTTAAAGTTTTTGAATAATTAGTCGTCACTTGTTTAAACTAGGTCCTACTCGTCACTATGTTGGTAAACTGAACACTGAACTAGCTTTCATTCGGCTCTTCTACTCGTCACTCTTTATGTATAACAACTAGTTTCTACTCGTCACTCGTTAAGTATACCTGCACTCGCCATCTAACAAGCACTCGTTCTATATTTATTTTTACTCTAAGTACAATCCTTTCTTAACAGCATAATAGTAACTACCGTGTACTCTTCGCTAGATTACTCATAGAATTCGTTTTTGATCGGTAATTACGAATTTTCGACCAACATACATTTTCGGATTACGGTACGAACCGTTCGTCGTCTGTGCCATATCCAACAAATTGAGCAGGTTCGGTAAATGTATTCAAGTAACCATTATATATATTAAGAATCCTTATTAGATAACATCATAGTCGTAGCTAGCGTGCACTCGTCACTTTCGAGCACTCGTTACTCGTTGAGAATTTCTCGTCGCGTGGTTCTATGAGAATTGAATCAAACTCGATAATACCATAGTCGTAGCTAGCGTGCAATCGTCACTTTCGAGCACTCGTTACTCGTTGAGAATTTCTCGTCGCGTGGTTCTATGAGGATTAAATCAAACTCGATAATATCATAGTCGTAGCTAGCGTGCACTCGTCACTTTCGAGCACTCGTTACTCGTTGAAATCTTCTCGTCGCTTGATTCTCGCAGGATTTCACCCAACTAGATAACATCATAGTCGTAGCTAGCGTGCACTCATCACTTTCGAGCACTCGTTACTCGTTAAAAACTTCTCGTCGCTTGCTTCTCGCAGAATTTCACCCAACTAGATAACATCATAGTCGTAGCTAGAGTGCACTCGTCACTTTCGAGCTCTCGCTACTCGTTGAAATCTTCTCGTCGCGTGATTCCTTCAGAATTCGCTATCACCCAGTGTATTTCAGTTTCGAATTCTTCGTGAATTCTTTGAAACACTCACTCAGAGAATTCGCATACCATTCCCTGATCGCATTGTCTATATGGCCCAGCTATAAATGTGTTTATTGTTTATAATCATAAACAAGATTGTGCCACGAGCTGTTTATGCTTATATCTCTGCCTATGTATGTACACATGTGTCTAGGTGCTGGTGTGTGAATGTGATTATGAATCGGTGGGAGGGGTCTCTATATAGACGCCACCTCGCCTACGTACGGGGCTGCACTCGATCGACCCGGACTGGGATCGTCTTGACTTTTGACCAATTGCCAGCACGGGCTGTTTTCACTTACGATGCGAGCTTATCAGCTTAAAAAGCAGCCAGTTACCTGGAAGGGCAAATCTCGTGCCGGCTCACATTGTCTGAGGCCATCGGTTTACCTGTTTCGAGCGTTGGGCCGCGTCATGTTCATGAACTTTGCCTATTTGCGCTCACATATTGCGCAGTTTTTACAGCGATATTGCCACTCAGACGTATTGTGTTTACGATCGCCGTCTCCTATTGCATTCTCGAATAGTCAATGAGACGTAACCATGCCCAACAAAGTTGTTGTATAAAATACGGATTCATATTTTTTTACGATGCACCCATTTTCAATGGGTATATGATATTCTCGATCCCCGCCGATATTGTGGACAGCAAATGTCGCATATAAATTATGGTATACCTAGTATATGTTCGTATATTCAACCATGATCAAATTATCACTAATTTTCCAAAATCGATAAATATCGAGTCAGCGCTCGCTTGTTTTTTGACATATCTTGACAGCTGGAGGCACCATATTTCAACTCTAAGCAGGCCTTGATTAAATTATAATATATGCCCAAAAACGATAAGTATCGATTCGGACCATGATTAAACTATTATCGATAAATATCGATTCAGCGCTCCTGAGCACATCTCGCAGAGCAGCTAGATTTACATACTTCACATTTTGACCTTCCACTCTCATATATACATATATATATATATATACACTTTCTGGAGAAGTGACTGACATTTGATTATAATTGAGAGATTAGTCCATTCTGTGATATAATCAAATTGCAGTGCTGACTTTCAAATTATCTATTTAACTTTAATAGCAGGCAGCCTTTTATCAGCTACATTTAGCCGGAGGATAATTACTCTTGTCAGCATCGGCATCTGCCTAATAATAAAGTAACCAAATTAGCCGGAATGATGGTAATTGTTTTGCGTTGGGCTTTGCAAGTTGTTCTCAGATATGAGTGCAATTCGATTGCAGTCGGTTTCAGTTGCAGTTGCAGTTGTAGACAATAACAAAATAGTTGTTAAATGACAGAGTCAAAACAATTTCGCTGAATGAATGAACGACTGTCTATAAACAATGAAAATGCATAAACAACAAACCGAGCGATACACAAACACATATTTACATAAATGCATGCTAATGGGCATGCCAAAGTAACCTGTTTCGGCACTATGGCCTACCAAATGACCTGCACAAAAGCAAAGATGTTACATTTTATTGTAATTAATTAGCGTATTTATAATAATAAAAAGGCTGTCCAGCCATTTGCCAGCTTGGCTAATTAACGCGGCCAGACGTTTGAACCATCGTGCGGTTCGGTTCACAGTTCAAAGCAATGCCTTGCTCTGAGATTCGACTCATTAAGCTGGTCTTGAACCAAGCTTGGCTTAAGCCCTTTAAGCCAATCAAACCGAATCACACACTTTTCCAAAACTAGGTTTTCTAGAGTACTAAAATGTTAATCAGAAAATATATATAGGATTCCGTTCAGGCTAAGAGTTGTCTCCGCCTTAAGGGTGCGGCCCATTTGTAAGCAGAAAACTTTGGTTTATCGCGGCCCCAAACGTGCGCCCAAACTAATATGCCCCAATACCGTGCACCGTTCATACGGGTATACGAGAAATGCAGAAACGTGATCTATTCCATGTGGGTACCGCTGACACTTTTCGTGGTTATCAGCCAAATGTGGTTGTTGTTTCCAGTTATTGCTATAGCTTGTCATTGTTTATTGTTATTATATTGGTTGTTTACGTTCTTATATTTATAGGCCCCATGCTGAAAGGTGTATAATTATTTCCCCACCTCCCACACACACACACACACACACGTAAATACTGGCATCAGCTAGGCCACAAGATCTCCATGCCAACTGATATTCCCGTCCGGGGGAACTACGAACCAAATCAGTTATATGCATGCATATACATAGATATATAGATATATATATATATATATATGTATATACCATATATATAACTCAATTTGTAAGTCTGCTTAGAAGTCCGGCGCAAATTGATTCAAGTGCTTCGTTGATATAATAAAATTGTATGCCATGCATTTCTCTGGGCACATCTTGGAGGCATTAATTGAACGAATTTCGACTTAATATATATGTATGTGTATATATGTAGTTCAAGGCGTATTGTGTTGGTGCCCAAGCAATTGGCTAGTTAAGTGATTAGGCGCATCTCCGGCCATTATAATCAACATCTTTGCCCGGCCGTGATCTTGTAAGATCTGGAAAGAACCGTATTGAGTGACAGACTTGGGCGAAGGTTATCGGTTATCGGTTAGCGGTTATCGGTTATCGGTAATCGGCTATTGGCCTCGCAATGCTCCAATGATAACTCAGATCTGTCGAGCCCAATATTGATTATTCTTTAATTTAAGAACCTTGCCGAGACGCAGTAGAAATGCTGTACGTTAATTGAAATGTGTTCCAACACATTATATAATATTCTTAAGCATTTCAAATATACCATATTGTACCTATTTTAAAGAACTATAAATCCGAGTTTCGTTAATTAGTTTTTTCTTTTTTCCAATTATTGTGGCTAATAAATATATGGTGAAATGTGGGTTACGGAGACCTGAGTTTTTTGTTCAAAGTTTTTTGAATAATACAAATACGAAATAAACGAGAAAAACAACAGAAAACTAGTTAATAGCAACAACACATTATTTGTATTTAAATATTGCAACAAAATATATGTTTATATAGAATCGAAAAAAAAAAATTTTTTTTTCCTACATCTGTATAATATATGTATATGCTCTCGATTGGCTCAAATGCCTTCTAGAGAAGGGCATTGCCACGTCGGCGTGCTCTGCCCCGCTTTTAACGCTTCCCATCTGTCCCTGGGTTCGCTGAGTTTTCACTTTCCTGTGCTAATTGCGGAAAATAATTGAAACACGGTTGGAGTCGAAGTAATTATAATAAATAAAAAGCAAAAAACAACAAAAAAAAAAAAACAAATAAATTATAATAACTGTTTACAAAAAAATAAACAAAAAGAACAACAAAAACAAAAAGCACTCGTAAACATTGTGTGCAATATTTGTAATTATACAATTTTGCAAGGCACGAACAATGACAGCGCCAACGTCGACGCCGCTGTCGACGCCGACGTCGACGCCAGCAGGGACATGGCGACAGCGACAGCGTCTCCATTAAACCTTAAAAAACAGCTCACAATCTAATTTGTCACACACACACACACACACACACACACATGTATGTGTGCATGGTAAAAAAAAAAAAAACCCACACAAAATAATTTGCAGTTGTGTGTAATAAAATAATAACGGCAATCATCCAAAGAAGAGAAAAAAAAAGCAACAACAATGAGCAAACTGCGTCGCGGTCGGTTCGTGCTGCTGCTGTGTTTTTTTTTCGGCTAGCCACGGCGACCCAATGGCCAATTTGCAGCAGCATAATTACCGTTTTTGCCAGCCTCTGTATGTTAGCTGCCTGCATCCATCTGTTAAATATTAACTGTTATTATAGCTGCTGTTGTTGTTGTTGTTGTTGTATTGTTCGTTTCTTTGTTGGCTTGTTTTCGCGTCATGCACCGATTAAAACCATTTTAGCTCCGACCCAGCCTCGTCTTAAAGATCTGTCTTCAAAACCCACATCAATTCTATTTATTTATTTATTTTTTTTTCATTTGCTTTTTGCGCAGTGGCAAATCAAAAACTGCAGCGCTTGTGAAATCTATCTGAGTGCAAGATGTACATTTGCATTTCTACATATGTATGTGAGCACGAATATACAATCGATCTTTGTACATATGTACATAGGTATGTGTATGTATGTATGTACATGCATTTAGCCAATAGCGCTGTAATTAGAGTCCAAGTGAGCTACTGGAAATTTGAGATAAGCTTTGCTATCGTTGATATTCATTTGTTCGACGAGCATTAGCCCTGTTCACTCTATTTATAGGTAGTTCAGCGATATTAAGTACTTATTGATCCCGGGAGCCAATTCCAATTTCCATTAATATGTATTTATAGAGAGCTCAAACTAATTGAAAAAATCTATTACCAGAGTAATGCTGGGAAAAAGCACAGTAAACGGAAGAAGGAGAAGATCTTCCGGAAAGCGATTTACTTTTATTTATGAGGGAGCACAAGTCTATGCATTTATTAAAGGAAGCTTTCGCTTTTTCGTTTTACCGTTTAATGTTGCACTAGATAACGGCTAGTGATCGTTTCGTGCTGAAAAATCTACTTTGAAAGCAATTCACAATGCAAATTGCCAACCAGGCATACATATGCGCTTGCCCTCCATCTTCTCTCTCTCTCTCTCTCTCTCTCTCACACACATTTTTGTTTGACTGCAACAGGTGAACAAGACAACAATCACGGCAAATATTGTCGTTATAAATACAAGTTTTTAGAAATATATATATGTACATACATATGTTTATATTTATATGCATGCACATACATACAGACATATTCGACTAATAGTTTCTAATTAGTTTCGGCTAGCTGTTGTTACTCTATTGACTCGTATTTGCGATTTGCGTTGTCTGCATCCGCCAATTGCTTGGCATGCAACTATAACTGTAACAACAACAACAGCAACAACAGCAACAACAACGACGACGACGACGACGACGACGACGACGACGACGACAACAACAATCGCTGGCGCACACTTTTCCATATGATTAAGTGCAATGTTTTCGTTATGGCTGGCACTCACATGATTCGTATTCGTTTACGTTTTCACACTTTCAAAAGCTGCATTTGGCATTTGCATAACCAGCACGAAAGGGAAGATAAACAGAGAGCGAAAGAACGGGAGAGAATGCGCGCCAAAGCAAACAAGAGACCAGTGCGAATTGCCAACTACAGCCGTTGTCTGACAGAGTTGCCAACTCTGCAATATGAAACAGCAACAACATTTACATATGTATGTACATATGTATGTATGTGAGTTGTGTGCACTGGAAAAAGTACGTATACGTAATGTTATGTACGAAAACCCAGTTCAGTTTTGGTTAAAACCTAGAACAGGTCTAAAACTTTCGATAAATCTGCAGAAAAACGCGATAATCAAATACCCTGTAATCAGCTTTGTGTCAATACCCGACCAAATATATATTAATTATAGGGTATTCGCCCATAATTACTGTGAGTGGGCGTGCCTGTCGCTTTGTCGCCCTTTGCAAACCCACTCGCATCTGCAATTTCCACTCTCCCTTTCTCTAACTCTCCCTCTCTCTCTCTCTGTCTCTGTCTCTCTGCTGTGCTGTGGCATCCGCTCTTCTCGAGCGATTTTTAATTGCGTATTTTGTTTTCATTCTATGCTCAGTAAAAATAAGAAAATGCCCAAGAAATATAACTATACTGCTCTTTAAATTTAGATATTTATTTTTACATTTTTTTTCTTTCTTTCTTTTTATTGCCGCACAAAAACAAAGTGCGAAACAAACACAAAGCATATTTGCTAAATTGACGCTAAATTAACTCAAGATCGCCACATAACAAAAAACCAAAAAAAAAAATAAAAAAAAATGAAACGAAAAATGTCAAAGTATTTGCTGATAAATAGTTTCTTCGGACTGTCCGGGGACTGACGCAGGCGATCAGACAAGGATTATACACACACACATATACATACATACACATGTGTAAATACATATACATATGCTCTCGAGATGGATTGTGTACATATATACATATATACATATTGATATATATGCGAGCATGCATATTTATGTTCGGGCAGAAATTCGGATCGATATAGGGATGTATTTGAGCATGTTTTAATACCGTGTACACATATCGAATTCCATTCTTGCAGGGGTCAATTTTGCAATAGATTATTATTATAATTATAATCATTATCATTATTATTTTTATTATTATTATTATTATTATTATTATTATTATTATTATTTTTTATTATTATTATTATTAGTATAAGTATTAGTATTAGTATTAGTATTAGTGTTAGTATTAGAATTAGAATTAGTATTAATATTAGTATTAGTATTAGTATTAGTATTAGAATTAGTATTAGTATTAGTATTAGTATTAGTATTAGTATTAGTATTATTATTATTATTATTATTATTATTATTATTATTATTATTATTATTATTTGTATTATTATTATTATTTGTATTATTATTATTATTTGTATTATTATTATTATTATTTGTGTTTGTTTTTTTTTGAGTGTCTTAAAGGTGCTTGACACATGGCTACAGGGCATCAGCTAGTCGAGCATTCTTCTCGAACTGCCCAACTTTTATCTAGCTAAATTATCTGATGTACCGCCATCCGTTGGGGTGTTTCGTACAGGGCATCTGCTAGTCGAGCATTCGTGAGCAGACCACTCGAACTGAGTAAAGTCCATCGAGCAGAGTCTTAACACAAAGTGAATCTGATAACGCGTTTTAATGGCTAATTCCCCAAAAGCCATTGTCGGTATCTGCTTTCGACATCAAGTATACGCCGCGTATTTCACATTGACTTTTACCTAGTTCGTAACTCTGGCGTCAATCTGGCTATGATCTATCTGTCTGGCTATTTAGCTGTTAGGCTGCAAGAAAACAATAGAATCAAATAGAATAAAATAAATAATAGGAGAGAATAAAAAGTGCCCAATAAACTGTGAACGGGTCACAAGTTTCGCCCCAAGCAAAGCTAGCCGTGCCTCAACATCGAGGCACATCCAAGTGGAAGTCGTCGCATTCAAATTTGCATTTGAATTTTTATTGCGTTATATTTAAATGATTCGCCAGGCCTTTGAAACGTGAGCTGGGCAATGCATTCTATACACTGCGATACACATACATATGTGTGTGTGTGTGTGTGTGTGGTGTAAATATATATTAGAACTGGGGATTGGGTCTGTCAGTCTGGGTCAGGGGAATTTACATGTGGCTGGCAATTCTAAAAAACAACTTTCGCGCAACTTGCGAAAGTTCCCAACTCAGCCCGAATGAAACCCCAAACATTTTCATTAGAAAACTGAAAAATGCGCCGCACTTGAAATACCCTTGCCGACACATGGACATAATCCCAATTGGATCTATGCCATGCAGTACGATCTGTTGCAAGAGGAATGAAGAATGAAGCACGTAAATGTTGAGCTTGAAGATATCCAACATATATTGAGATACACATCTTGACATATAACTATAACTCTGACAACTGAGAGATATGACGCGACTCGACTGATCAGCAATTGATATATGTACTCTATAAGTTATTCTTCTATGCGTTGCACAGTCCATGACAAAGTGGAGTGCACTCCGCTCTGTAAGGGTATGAACGCAACAGATATCAAGAAATCAAGAAATCAAACAACAATAAATCAATCTATTTGAACAGCGTCTCGTAATAAATGTTCTTGGTTTGAACACAGACCGTGAGGCTGGAGGGTGGAGGATGCAGGAAAGGGGGGCGGGGGGTGTGCTGGCTTACGTCCGGAACTTGTTGAGCGTCGCCGCCCCCCGAAAGACTCCGCCGGAATGTCGATTCGATCGAGCTTTAACTGGCTGCAATTCAAATGCGTCAAACGCTACGAATTCAATTATTTTCATTCGCAACTTAATTTGGGCCAGACTCGTCTTGCGACTTAGCCGACATTGATGGTGTTTAATTCTCTATATATTCCTGTCAATTGGAATCGATGAAGCGGAACGAGGCGAGACGTGACGCGACGAAGCTCATCAATTGACAATGGCCTCTATAGAAATTCAGTTCTGGGCAATTTGATTCACAAAAGCGGCCAATGGGACTTACATAACTGTTATACAGGGTTGCATCATGTGATCTTCACGTGACATTGTCGCCTAGTTGTCGTTGTAGACCGCCTGCAGGACGTGTCCTCGACAAGGGGCTGACTGCGTGACAAACCTATGCTGACGCTGTGCAAGACATGTCATCGAGCAGGTCTGCGAAAAAGACACAAATGTTTTCGTTTGTTTGTTTCTCAGCTTTTTCTTTGAATCGTTTTTATTGTGTTTTGTTTCGAAATCATTTCATATTGTTTGTTCGGTTCTTTAATCAGCTGTTCTTACTTCTCGGCTTTGTGTGTGTGTGTGTGTGTGTAGCTTAACATACACCTCGATACAGCTACAGTTTTAGCCTGAACTGCGCCGCATTTTGGATTAGGTTTCTGTCGGTTTTTTCTTGATTTTGAATTTGTCATGGCTTAGTTTTGTCTTTAGCTTTATTTTTATGAAAAATAGTAACACTTTTTAGTATTTGTTTCTTAGTTTGTCGTTTTGGATTCCTTTTTCCCAACAAACTGTGCTTGGCTAGATTTATTAAAAATACATGGCAAAAAAATTTGGTTATATTCTTTGATTTTTCTTTCTTTTTTGAAATATATATTGTTTTTTTTTCTTTTTTTTTTCAACATGCAACAACATGCGTCGCCTGCGCGCAGTTGCCAAAAACACGCCTTAAAATACCAAAAAAACAGAATGTGGAGAAATAACCGAAAAATCAAACGAAAAGAAAATTACGCTTGCAGCTAGCAGGAAAATGATCAAATGTGTTCATATTTTATTTGTGTTCCATTTCTTGTTTTTTTTTTTTTTTTGTGTCGTTTTCATTCTCTTTTCGTACACACATGTAAGGTTGTCTTGTATATATAGGACTCTTTATGGGGGACCTGTTCTCTTCGTGAATAACAGTTAAAACTACATAATAATTAAGCACTAAACTAGGCATATAGCTCGCATCTGCACACATATATACACACACATACTGTACGCATGCATGCATGCACACTATACGCATGCATGCATGCATGCATGCATGTATGTATGTATGTATGCACATGTTTGCATATTGAAACAATATAAAACAATTGTTTAGCTGCTTAAAATTTAATAACAAAAAAAAAAAAAAAAACATATGTATATATATATATATATCTAAAGAAAGCAAAGAATACATCATTATAATCAACATAGAGGCTAATAAGCTGTATTATCATATAACGCTTCATAATATATGCTATAAACATTTTACAATTACAAAACACATGCCTTTCTGTGTTTTAGCATTTTTTGCATTTCTTTTTCTTCTTTTTTTTCTTTTTAGTATTTTCATTAACAATGTGCGATTTTGCGGTTTCGAATTTGTCTTGTCCTGGCTTCGGATATGCTGATGATGCTTGTAGCACAGTATAACACTTTTGGCGGCGCATGAAAGCGCGCTACACGAATTTACCAGTTCTCTTGATTCTCTTTTGTTCAGCTTATTCGTTTCTCTTAAGCGCTTAAATTATGTGGATTTTGACAAATCGCAATCGAAAAATTCATTTAACTTGTTTGCCGTTTTAATAAGAAATTGCCTGATATATTAAATCATATATCTTATATGTATCAACATGCGTATAAGTGTATATATATATGTGTGTGTGTGTGTGTGTGTAAAATATATTAACAATTGTTTTGTTTTTTTACAAAATCGAGAATAGATAATTTAACCAAATAAATTAGACATACAAATAATTTATTTAATTAAAAGATAGATAGAAAGAGATAGATTATAAGCGAACAAGTGAAAGGAAAAGAAAGTAAATGAAAAGAAAAGTAACAATTGCTGAAGCATACACATTCCATTATTATTTGTTTTTTTTTTCTCAACTTTTTTCTAAGATGTTGCCTAATTTAAATACTAAGAAGCGCCCCGCGTTGGCGCTACCTGGTGGGGGGAAGGGCGGAAGGGGGGAGGTGAGGTGGTGGCGCCCTCGCAGCGGCGACAAAAGGAAACTAACTGATTTTCGCCTTAAGAATTTTCGAATTCGAACCCGGTTTGAATTCGAATTGAATTGATTGGGTTTGCTTCGATAGCAACTGCGACGCTGATTCCGATTCCGATTACGATTCCGATTACGATAACGATAACGATAACGATTACAATTACAATTACAATTACGATTGCGATTGCTTTTGGGCTTGCCAATCGTTTACTTGCTATTGAGTATATCCTCTCGACAGGCAACGGCCGCAACGAGCGCCGCGCCTCGCCCGGACCCATCCTCGGAGAGCATCAGATCAAAGCTGATGCCGGGCTTGATCAGCTGCGTTATCTTCTCGACCATCAGATTATGGAACTTGGGATGGAAACGATAGACGCTGCCATCGACGCCGACCGTCACATGCGGCTCATCCATCTTGTTGATCAGCGTGGCAATGCCCGCCGAGACGAGATGTGCGGCCCGCTTCGAGACGCACTCGCAGATGTAGCGCACATTGGCGCAATCGCCGTCGGTGGCATTGGATAGGCCCAGCTCCTCCAGTACGAGGCGGCAATTGGTGAATGTGCCGGGCTCATCGGCCTCGATCTCGCTCACGTATTTGGTGAAGAAGAGTCCGCGCGTGAACAGCACCTCCGAGCCCTGGCCATTGAACAGTATGCCCGCCTGGGTCATCTTGGCCAGGACGAGGCGCACCAGCTCGCCCATATACATGCCCGAGATCATTTTCTCGAACGTCTGCTTGCCGGGATTGATGCTGTGGCTATCGATGTCCTTGTCGAATTCGGTGCGCACAAAATCGAGTGCACCGTTATCACCGAATGCCCCCCATTCCGTGTTGATAAGGACGTGCGGCTTGCGATTATCGCGCATATCAAAGAGCTCGGCCTCGTCCACCTTCTCCACATAGCAGGCATTCGAGCCGGTGCCAACAATCAAACCGATCTTGCAATTGTGATTCTTCCAGGCGCAGCTCATCAGGGTGCCCGTCGTATCGTTGAGTATGGCACAGACATCGATCTGTACATCGCCGCGCCGTGCGATCGCATCCTTGAGCAGCTGGACAACATCCTCGTTGACAACGCCGGCACAATCGAAGCCCTTCGTCCATGTCTCGAGCAGGCCCTTGGTCAGGCCCAGCTGGCGCAACGGAAACGAGAACGTAAAGCCGAGCGGCAAACGCTCCGAATACACATTATGCTCGGCCATAAAATTGGACAGACATTCGGCAATATGATCGAACAGCTGCAGTCCCGATCCGATCATGATGTGCTGCGGTATCGCATAGATGCGCGACTCCATTTGGAAGTCATTGTTCTCCTGCAGGTGGATGAGCAGCACACGAAAATTGGTGCCGCCCAAATCTAGGGCCAGGAACTTGCCGCGCTCATTGCCATTGGGCAGATCCTGTACGTACGTAACGAAGCATTTGACATTCGCCTTCGGATGCGTATCCTTGGCCAGGCCGCGCCTCACCTCGTGCAAAATGCGATAGCACAGCTCCTGCACCTGCTCATCGGTTAGCAACAGCTGCTGACATAACTCGTGCACCATTTTCTTTTTATCCGCTGCACTCGCACCAGCTGCCGATGTTTGTATTTGAATTGCATTCACATTCACATTCGCTGTCGCTGCATCTGTCGCCGCATTTGTCGCCGCATTTGTCGCCGCATTTGTCGCTTTGCTGCCGCTGCTCAGGCTAAAGCCGCCGCCGCCGAGAACTCGCGCATTGTCCGTCTCGTCGTTGCCGTTGTGGCCATTCTGATTTGTGGCTAGTCCATTGCTATTTATAGAAACGCTGCGCATCGCGCCATTCAGGTGCTCTTGGTCCATTTCGTTGCAGTTGCAGTTTCTTTAGTCTGGCAGTCGCCGACAGGCAGAGTCACAGGCACTGGCACCCAAAAAAAATATATATATATATATAATTTGTTACAGCAACTTGTTTTATTTTTCCTCACGCGCGTTTCGCTCGCGTTTTTTTTTTTTTGTTGTTGTTGTCTTTTGCCGCCTCGTTTGTTAGTTTTGTGCGTTTTTATTGTCTTTTACCTTTGTTTGCTTTGTTTTTTGTTTTTTTTTTTTTTTTTATTATTATTTTTGCCGATTTTCGCTTTTAGTTGAGTTTGCGCTGCTTCTTTTCTCATATACCATTTGCTTTTGTCTCGGCCGTTTTATTTTTGTCCGCTGCACGCGTCCGCTGCTGTGAAACGTTTGTTACGGAATTATTCTCCGTGGAGCTTCGCCAGTTGCTTGACTCTGGCGCGCTGCTGACGCGGAGCGCGCGCTGCCGCCGTCAACGTCAGCGTCAGCGTCTCTGTGCGTTGTTTGCTTGTGTGCGTGTGTGTGTCGTGTGTACGTAGTGTACTTTGAAGGAACCTTGAAGGTCAAAATTGAAAAATCGTATTGGAGCGGGCGGCCGTTTCTGTGCTGGGCCTGCGTTCAAGATACAATATCATGTACATAAGTGTGCATATCGAAAGAGAGCCAGAGAGCCAGCGCGAGAGTTAGCGTCAATCGCATACGAATAGAGAGCGAGAGAGCACATGTAGTGATTACGCGGCTCATGAATGACTGTTGTACGTGGTAGGGGCGGGTAGCGACGCGGGCAGAAGCAGCAGCGTCACAACTGCTCTCACAGGCCAACAGTGCCTAAGAGCGGGAGACGGTGAGACGAGAGAGCGGTCAGGTGTGCGTTGAGTGCTGAGTGTTGCCACTGCCTTTTTGCCATCGTCAGCAAGCCAATGCACACTACACAAGCGGCTTTTTAGGTAACCTACAAATACTTTAAGCATTAAATATAAGCGGCCTGCCCTATAGATATTCCTATTTTGGAATTGCTATTTAAACAGCTGCATATGCACATATGTACATACATAAATATGTATGTACGTATAACACATTCCGCAACAACTGTAAACAAGGGAGAACAATTTAAGCAATTGCTTACAATGCAGGTTATTCAAATGTCGCTATAGACCGGTTGCTTTTTCTGTGACTGTGGATATTTTCAGTTGGGTTTTCTGCTACTGCTGTTGGTGTATAACAGTTTATGCTCAGCTTACATATGGGGAACAAGTTTGCATAGCTGTCGCTGCCGTCCACACCAGGCTCTCTTTGTGTGTATATGTGCATACATACATGCATACGTGAGTAGTAAAGTTAATGTTCGGTATGGAATTTGTTGTTGATGTTCGCTGCCTGCTTTAGGCGTTCGTGGGGCTCGTCTCGCATTTTGCTGCTGGTGTTAGTCTCACCCGCCACTGCATATACATATACACATATACGTACACATATACATATACACATCTGGGAGTATTTTACGTGCCGTCGTCGACGTGCGCGTTTCAACAACAGTTGAACGCATCGCCTGACCGACTGACTATGTGTTTGTATTTGCAACTCCAGCCAACGCTTCTCTCCCTGGCTTCCGTTCTCATCAAACATATGTACATATTACTCACCACACGCGCGAACCTCACGACGCTCACTTGACGCGGTCGTTCGTTCACTCACCCAGTTCTAAGGAAGTTTTTATACTCATTATACTTATTATTGGTTTGTTGCTCTTTGATTTCAAAGACTCGTGTATGACACATTTGTACTTAGCTAAAACACATGCACACATGTACACGTGTGTACATACATACATATGTATGAATTGTACATGCATACAAATATGCATGACTGTGTGTTAGTGCTGCTGTTGTTGTTGTTGTTGTTGTCCAAAGAGGCTCGTCTGCCCTCAGTTGATTTTTGCTATTGCATCTGACGCTGCCAATATTTCGCCATTTTCTCTGTCATGGGATGCAGCAACAGCAATGACGCGACCGCCTTGTGATCATGTGCGCCACGCCCTCTGAGCTCGAATGTGCTGCATGCGAAATTGCACATGCACACACATGTATACATGTACATATGTATGCACGCATGTGAATATTTGTATATATGCATAGATACCTACACACACATGCATATGCATGTGCCTATGTTATGATAGGATCAAACAGAAGAAGAACAAGAAAAAACCTTATCACTATATCACTTAGGATTTGTTAATTATAAGGCTTGGAAATACAAGAGAATGGAAAAATTTATTTTTAGAGCTAGCAGCTTAACCATTGCCACGATAAAGATAACTAAGAGCTCTATATACTATGTAATTCTTCTGTTGCTTCTGCGAACCAACTAGCTAAATTGCTGAAATGTTTATCTTTTCAAATACAAATACAACTGGTTTGCTCTTATCTGGCTAACGGAAATTGCTTTGAAAAAAATGAAAAACATTTCATTTCGCCTTAATATTAGTGGGCGTCGTCTCCGACTATACAGGGGCTGGGCATGCCTACGTTTGCCAACATAGGGCAAGTAGGGTCAAATAATAACTTAATTTCTTTGTGCACGAGATGATAGCGCCATGTAAATACATTCAAACGCATATGTATATGTGTGCACATACACATATGTCAAGCATTCTAATCAGTTATTTGTATGCATGCATGTGTGAAGCAGATACACCCCCGCGCCATAATGTGTGTGCCTATGCACAATGATTCAGCGTTTTAGATTCCGATCTAAGAGAAGAGAGCAGCGACTGCGACGCTCTTCAGTGCAAGTTGGTGCAGAAATGCAGCTTTAACGGTTATTTCAAAATGTGACAAAACCCTGTTTCTGTTCAGAAAACCAGTTCGAGAGTCGAGTGGATATTGAATGCATGGCCTAAAGCAAAGGCTTGAATGTGAACGCTGCACAAAAAATCGAGAGTTCCGCGAACAAATTTAAATCCAACGTAGAAGTCTAAAATTAGCCTTTTTTCCTTGCTGATTTCAATATTGCGACGTCAGCTTACAACGCGCTGCAGCAGCGGGGCCGCACTGCTACGCGTATAGTTATTTGTTGTCCGCATTTGGGAATCCAGATTTGGGGGCTCGCCCCGTTATATACACACATACATATATGTACATACATACATACATGTAGCTACATACACGCATTTGTGCATGTGTTTGTGTAGAGGTTGGTTGCGCTGCTTTGCGCTTGCTCATCGCCGACGCATGCTTGCTTGTGTGTGTGACTCTTTGTGTGTGTGTGTGAGTGGTGTACATACAGAATAATTGATTTTTGTATCGTGCGCGCTCTCTTATTACAATTGTTTTTTTTTTGTGATTTGGGGCCACGCGCGGAGCCTTCTGTGACGTCAATGATGATGACGTCGAAAGTGCCGAGTTTTGTGAAACTCGCAAAGCAGCTCGCACAATCCAGGGGTCAATGCAGCGGCAGCTAACGGAATTTTTTGAACGTTGCGTATACGCCAGTTGGCACTTTGGCCAAAAGGCCTTCGATCTCAACGCAAAAGACATTAATTATAAAATTCAGATTTTTGGCAACTTGAAATCATTTCACGTGACGCTGCTGCGGCTGTCGCCCACGCAGCCAGCGTCGGGCTGCAAAAAATGGCTAAAATAAAAAACACTGCCAGGCCACAATAATAATCATTAACAAATAAAAAAAAAAAAGCACCGAACAACGAACTAACAGAAATGTTAGAAATACATACATATGTACATATGTGTGTATGTATGTACAATGTATACACATAATACAGTTCCATGGACCGTGCAAAACGGTAAATACGGCCTTGAATGCGAATTTCGCCAATTTCTGATTAAAATGATAAATGGGCGTGGCCATGTTGTTTTGACTGATTAGTATTACGGTAAGTTACTCATCATTTTGGCAAAACCAGTTGCCGAGCACTTGCGCTAACATGTCAGCACATGTATGTACATACATACATATGTATGTATGCATAAGAATTTGTCGGCGTATCGCCCCAAACTCCGATTGCATCAGCCTTTAAACTTCAGCAAGGTCAAATGCACGCGCGCGTATAACAGTAACAGTTTTGCGATGAGGCACCAGCTGTGCCCTTCAGCCCACAAAGCCACCATCAAATAATAGCGTGAATATTAATCTAAAAACAGAAAGAGAGGAAACCCGTTTAGCATGCGATATCTCTGATATGTCTCTATGAACCACATTCATACATATGTACATACATATGTATGTATAACAGAAACTGGTTGGTTCACATTTTTTGAAAAGCAGCCAGCACTTAAAACATGCCTTGTTCAAATGCACATATGTATGTACATACATATGTATGTACTTATACATAATTATATGCCACACATAATCAGAGTATTCCGACCGCATGGCAGCCGCCTTGAAAAGATTTCATTTCGACAGCACGTTTCGGGCAAATGTGCGTCGACTTAGTCGCCAGGCTTGGCAAGACCGTGAACTGCGGGGTCAGACATGTGATTAAAATGCCGCGGAGGGCACTACACGGGAAACACAGCCTCCGAGAACATATATGCATGGCCCTCACACCTACATGTGTTCTTGAGCTGAAGACAATAATTAAATTTAGAGCATTTCATTCATTTCCATTGTGAATTTTAAAATCAAATCAAATTTTAAATGTAGCAACGACTTTAATGCTGCCAGACTTGTTTAATTTGTTCAGCCGGCGCAGTGTGGCAGCATGCTAACAATAACTATCGAGCTATCGACGATAGCTATAACATCGATATAATTACTTGTCCAACACTGTTTAGCTAGTTAGCCAGCACTTCAGTTTGCTGGCAACGCAAAAAAGAATCGGTAGAGCGGGACGTACTGGTTGTTGTTTTTTTTTTTTGCGCCACACACCAAAGACACCAGCCTAAGAAAAGTTGGACAATAATATTTTGCAAGTGTTATTAGCAAGTGAATGTACGTGTGAACAATGACAACTTCCTCAATTAAACGACGTCGCTCTCCGCACGATGCACGCGCATCGAACGATGGGGATGGCCTGGAAAATGACAACGACAACAACAGCAGCACTCGAAGTAGCAGAAGCAGAAGCAGCAGTGGCAGTGGCAGCGGCAGCAGCAGCAGCGCATTGCCCAACAATAGCATCAGCATCAGCAGCAACATGTCCAAGCGCGACTCCGAGGAGGACACCTGGGCCTCAAAGGGTTACAGCTACATCAATCCGTTCGTGCATCGCATAGAAATCGACAGTCACATTGAGGTGGCCAAGGTGAGCTTTTTGGTTTACCCGTTTTCCCGCATCCGCACCCAGATGCCAATGCCTTCGCCGTCGCCTTCGCCTTCGCGTTCATTCATGCAAAACAGCTCAAACACAGCTGACGTCTCGCTGCGTGGGCCGTGGAAGAATGCATTCAAGAGGGGCAGTTGGAGGGGCGCAAAACCAATGCTCGTTCTGAGCATAGCTATTGATATTGCTTCTATTATTGTTGTTGTCTTTGTCTAGAGACACACACACACCTGCAGACATTTTAAGTGCAACGCTCTATATGCACACATATAACATACACATACACATACACACTTACATTTGCATATGTATGCCTCATTGCACTTGAGCCATCGAGGATGTCGATAACAGCACGTTTTGCATTATCGATATTCCTTTGTACGGGGCCATAGTTTCGCGATGCCGGCGCCAGCGTCGCTGTTTACGTCAGCGCCGAAAGCGCCGCAGCGAATTAGCTGTGAAGAAACAAAAGCAGCGAAAATCGTACGATTTTCTTGTTGTCGTCTTTTTGCTGCTGCCGTTGTTGTTGTTGTTCTTCTTCTTCTTGTTGTTGTTAGCTTTGCTTTCGTTGCCGGTTCTTTGGGTCGTTCGTCGTAGCCGTTACTTGATGTTGTTGTTCGTGGCCAAAGCACACCTTGTGCTTCTGCCCGATTAGAGATGGGTACGTGTCTCGTTTTCCCGATAGGTATCACAAACGGATGGATTCACGTGTCTATTATTTTTGGCTGGCATCTGACCGGAAGTAAAAAAACAGTTCTGTTCATGTTTATTTTTCGCAAGCAAAAGCTCGTCCAAAAGTTGTAGCTTATCATTTTTTATCGAACACGTGCTCATCAATTTTAAATGAGTTGCTTTGAAAATCAGTTTGAAGCAACGAGAAAAGAAAAACAAGCCCATAAAATGGCGATTATCTTACAACGCAGAAACACGTATTTGTAAATAATTAAAAAGCCGGCTCGATTACCAATCAGGCAGTCAGTCAATCAATCAATCAATCGGTCTTTATATATATTAATAGATTGTAGTTTGTAAGCGTAAACTGATTTGCATTTTATTTGGCCTCCACTCTCAGATTTGAATAGACGAAAACGTTTTTCGCACGTTTCCCGTTTCCCGTTTCCCTATAATTGTAATCGTCTGACTAATTACACGCCCCCACACCCGCCCCTCCCCCCACTTTCCACTCTATTATCTCTAGTTGCAACAACAACAAAAGAATACCCCGTTTACCGTTCAGCTTGCACAAGAGACACGGGGGATTCACATTAGTCACAGATGAAATCACTATTGTGAATTAATAATATGCTTCGCTGGCTTATGATTGGCTCAACATGATTAAACATATGATCGTTGCGATATTTTGAAAGCCGAGACTTAATGATATATTTGTTATAGATACTTTTTGACTATTTCAAGGCTTCAAAACGACTTTGAACCGAACCAGTTCGAACTTTGGCTCACATTATTTTCTATAACCCAATTTCTGACTCAAAATGAAACATTTTTGAGAGAAAGTTTAAAGAACTTTGCATTGTCAAAACCCCAGCTATAGCCCGCTTCTTGTAGGCGAAAATATCTAAGGTGCGCAATACTTTCGGTACAACGGGCAATTGTAATTTAGAAAGTGATTTCTTTCACTGTGATTTTCAAAAGAATAAACTACCGTAAACCCCTAATTGAAGTTCAAGTTCACAATGAGCACTGTTTATTTGAAACAATATGCATATAAAGTGTACATAGTGTCATATATATGTACGTATGCATGTACATATGTATATCAACAAACCCGATCGCAACGCTTATCGCTGAATATGTCACAGTCCAAAGTGCATATGCGTTGAGCAAGTATTTAGTATGACACAGACATAGTTCAGTAGACAAGGATAGTATGCACCAAAGTGACCTCGCAGGCATCTAAACTGACCCACGGATATGCCATACATTCAAGAGATAAATATGCATATACGTAAATACGTTTGCATACTGGCGCATCAAACTCATCTGCCGTAGAAACAAGTTAGTAGAGCTCGTTCGTTCCACTTGCCTTGATCGTTAAATCAAGGTCGAGGGGCCATCATTCGCACTATTCGCACTATTCGAGTCGTGGTCTGTTAATGACATGCTTATTTATACACTCACTCGCAGACACCTGCAGAATTACATACACACACACACACACACACACACCTGTGCTTATGTATTGGCATTAATTTGGGCAAGTTGCCGACTTGAAGTATCTCTATCTTGGCAGGCATTCGCGACCCTAAACAGACCAAAAAACAACCACTTTGCAATTGTTTTTGTTTCAGAAATGATTGCCAGTTATCCTTTTGCGATTCGAATTTTATCTGCAATTATATATACCCTTTACCTGGCACGATCTTTAATTCTCAGCAATACGTTCAAGTTTTGCGAATTCAAAAATGCACTTGAACATTTTTGAGTAGTTCTCGCACAACAAAAAAAAAAACACGGAAATAGCTTTAACTATTTCCCAAGGCATTTTTCATTTCCGCTCGTCTTAACGTTCCAATCAAATAAAACTATGAATACGAACTGAAACTTGATATTATTGTTATACCCTGAACTCATTAAAAATGGGTAAAAGGGTATTATGTATTTGTGCAAATATATGTAACAGGCAGCAGGAAGCATCTGCGACCCCTTAAAGTATATTTATTCTTGATCAGCATCAACAGTCGAGTCGATCTAGCCATGTCCGTCCGTTCGTCTGTATGAACGCAAGGATATCAGTCCTGTTAGTGCCCGCGCAGACCGGGTTTGTTTCCGATATTCGATAACTTGCCTCGTTTCCAAGTAATCGATAAAAATCAATATCGATATCCTGTTTTTTGAGCAATTTTGGCAAATATTAAGAGCTAGAGTCACCAAACATGACATGTAGCTTCTAGAATAGCATATATATTTGCATTTGGTGAAGAAGAAGAGGGTTCAGGGTATCCCCTAGTCGGGAGCTCCCGACTAGAACATCTTACTCAATCAAAAGATTGGCAATAAATGAAAGAACTGTTGAGATTTGAAAAACTTTGATTATTTCATCAAAGCAAATTCCAAATTGAAACAAATTGAACCGAATTGCTCGCTTATTGACGGAAGCATAAGCCATGCATTTAGCCTGGTCGATTTGGAAGTATTGAAAATCCGGAACCCGAACTGATTTGAGTGTTAACATAACCGAATATTGAACTTTAGCGTACACGTCACAAAGTGGCAAAAATCCATTTAATTTCATTTAAGATTGTTTGAGTTCCATTTTGTATACATTGGCTGGCTGGCCATTTCAAAGTTCAGCAAATATTGCCCAACCTTAGTGTACTTTGTTACGCTATGCGGCCCGATAAGCGAGCGGAAAGCGAACGTTGTTTGGAAACGCTCTGATTACTGTTATCAATTCCAGATCTATGTGTTGACCGTGCTGCTGCTTCCCATACGCGTGGTGGGCTGCATCTTGTCGCTGTTATCGGCCTGGATGTTCGCCTGCATTGGCCTCTATGGCATCTCTATGGAGGAGCTGCAGGCAAAGCCGCTCACTGGCTGGCGCAGGTAAGACCCGACCGATATGCACATTCACACACAGATTGAACATTTAATGTCACTTGCAGGCACATGCAGTACTGGACGGCGCGTGCCATGCGAATGGTGTACACATCCGGCTCGTTTCTCTATATCGAAATGAAGGGCACACCGGCCAGCGCCAAGGAGGCGCCCATTTTGGTTGTGGCGCCACACTCTTCGTACGTTGATTCCATTTTGGTGGTCTCCGGGCACCCACCGTCGATCGTGGCCAAGCGCGAGACGGCAGATATACCGCTGCTGGGCCGCATCATAAATTATGCCCAGCCCATTTATGTGCAGCGCGAGGATCCCAACTCTAGGCAGAACACCATACGTCATATTGTTGATCGTGCGCGTTCCAGCGATGACTGGCCTCAGGTGGTCATTTTTTCCGAGGGCACATGCACAAATCGCACGGCACTTATAAAATTTAAGCCCGGCGCCTTCTATCCGGGCGTGCCCGTACAACCAGTTCTGCTCCGCTATCCCAACAAGTATGACACCTTCACCTGGACCTGGGATGGGCCGGGCGTGTAAGTGTTGATAACAGCAGCATACTTTCGAGCTTCTGCTAACGTTTCGTTCTTGCTTTGTGCACAGCCTGCGTCTGCTTTGGCTAACAATGACACAGTTTTATAATCGCTGTGAGATCGAATACCTTCCCGTTTACACGCCATCCCCAGCTGAGGTGGCCGATGCCAATCTCTATGCGAACAATGTACGAGAAGTAATGGCCAAGTGAGTTCTGTCCGATTGCTGGCAAGCAGTTAGATTGATCATTCGTGCTAATTCAATCATTGTTATACCTTGTAGGGCATTGGGTGTGCCCACGTCCGACTACTCATTTGAGGATGTCATCGTTATGAGTCGTGCTCGTGAAATGAAAATTCCATTTCCTGGCGACATTGTGGAAATTGAGCGCACCCTTGATATTCTTGACCTCTTGGATTCGCAGCGCGACATGGAACTCTGCGAGATGTATCTAAAGCTTGCCAACACAGACAAACTGGACATTATCACATTTGCCGAGCTCCTCCAAGTGGATCTCAAGAATCCCAATCTGCACAAGCTTTTCGCGCTACTCGATCATGTAAGCGCTTATGACCATATAATTTGATGTGTGTGCGATAAAAACCATTTGCTCTTATCCTTTGTATTTGAATATAGCGTCGCAAGGGGACAGTGAGTCTGAAAAGTTTTCTGCTCTGCTCGCTGTTTTGCAAATTGAAGAACAGCGACATTATCACGTTTCTGCGCGCTCTGATTAAAGTAAGTCTGCTTTATAATCCTTTTATTACTTTATAATCCTGCTGTATTTTCTATTATAGCTGTATAGTGAATCGAGCCAACAGATAGACAGGGAGAGCTTCACGCGTTTGTTGCGGCACGGCGGCGATAAGCTGAACGAGAAAAAGGCTCAGGCACTTTTCTTTGCGCTGGACACCGCCAATGTTGGCCACGTCTCCTTCGGTTAGTCTTGGCCTTCCATTTAGCTTTAACGATTTTTTTAAAATTCATTTTGTATATATTGTCTAGATATGTTTGCGCAGTACACGGAGAAGCACCCTAGCTATAAGTTTCTCTATCACAAGTCGGAGCACATAAGGCGGACAAAGGCCAATTTAATCAAGGCCACGCCCACAGCAAACTGAAGAACCCGCAACAATGCATTTGGAGGCTGCAATACAACTTAAAAAGCTGGTTCTATACACTTATTCAGAGCTATGCCATAGGCAAGCAACCGACAACAGGCAACACGACAGAGAAAGAGATAGAGACAGAGAGAGAGAGAGAGAGAGAGAGATAGAGGGATAGTAAGCAAGATAGAGAAGAAATGTGTAGCACAGTCAACCTAAGCAAAAAGTTCAATTATAAACTATATATATTTTTAATAATTAATTTATTTATTGTGTACGTGTTTGTTGCCTACTGTAATTAGAGTTGTATAGCTTGAGGAGAAGGAAGAAGTGTTATTCAGGCAGGTCCAATTGAGAACTTTCCAATTGAGAAATTGAAAATGTGCAAGCATATAATTTATAATAATTATATTTAGTTATATCGACCTGTCTGCACACAACTTCAAATAGTTACCTTTATGTGTACTTTAACTCTTAACGCAAGTCATTTCATTATTGTGATTCTAATTATACATATATATATACATATATATATATATATATACATATATTCAAACAATACACTGTATACATGTTATGTTGCCAAGTGTGCACACTCATATTTCACAAAATAGTTTGGTCTTCTAACCTTTTATATATATATATATGAGATTATACTGGGACACTCAGCTGTCTACAGCTAATCCAGTGAATGTAGCTTCTTAAATATTACCCAATGCCAAAATCTTAACACAATGTATATGTAAATGACAACCAAATATCGGAACTTCACTTCAGTTTTTACCTTTTCAATGCAGCTCTTGAGTTCCGATCATGTATATATTGTTTTGGGCATATTCTTGGTTAGTTAGTTTGTCGTAGACATATATATATATATAAATAAATATATATATAAACAAGTATATTTCTTGTGCATTTGTAAACGTAAACACCAAATAGACTTTCGGACACGACTTGTAGCGTCCTCAGCACCCGATTTATAATAGAGTCTATCTGTACTTAATTCATCCAAAGACACGAGCAACAGTTGTGACCACATACAATCACACACATGTATGTACACACACACACACACCCGTTTATATACGAAGAATCTGTTCTGTTGTTTAGAAATTTATTTGTAAAAGTTTTATAAAATGCTACAATTTCGACACACACCGAAACTTCTATGCTCTTTCCAATGACAAATTTAGTAAACAAAAATACTCAACAAATAATTTCCTTTTTTTTTATACGCAACTTGAAATACTTGAAAAAAAAATAATTGTATCAAATAAATACCAAATTTCTATTAATTTTGAAATACTTTTAATCATTTGTTAAATAATTGATGTGATTTAATAATAACTGAAGAGTAACTGATATAAATGTTGTATTATATAAACATTTAGCTTGAGATCCGTTTAAATAACGGAATTTTAGCTAGTTTTACCTAAGATTAAGATAATTTGGGAAAGAGCATATTGATAGGCGTCGATCGGAATGAGGTACGTGGGGGAATGGCAACCAAACACTCAGCTCCATAATTTTACAATTGAACTAAGCATAAGCAAAGCACCCATACATTAAACTCCTATATTATAGTGTATACATCTATGAACCAACAATATATATATATATAAATATATATATATATGCAGATATTTATAAATGTGTATGTGCTACTATACCAGATATTATTAGAGAAATCTGCTCTGAAATAAATGTGTACCTTTTAAGTAAAAGAAAAATAAAGGGTATCCGTCTTGTCGTACTACTGGGTCAATTTCCGGCTATCATTGGTGGGCGTACACCATGCGGCATGCGGCATGCCGCAGCGCGGCACAGAAACGCCCCGCAGCTGACGTCGCGGGCAGCGAGCGCCGATATCGGCAGAGTTTAATTCATAGTCAAGCCAAGTGAACGTGCCGCAGGATCTAAAATATATTTTTAATTTTTGTTCTGTGATCTGAATAATATGTGCAAATGTTTGCGTGAAGCATGTATAGACGCCTAGGACACATCCAGATGCAGCTGGAGCTGCTTCTTCTGCTGCTCCTGCTGTGCCCTGTGCATATGTTTGTCAACTCGTAAGTAGCGCCTGCTACTGGTTCACAAACCGGTCTCAACTGGCATCCACTTGCAGGCCAAAGATCATCAGCAAGGATGGCAATCTGATTTTCGAGTCTGGCGCCAATCGCAACATCAGCTTCCGATTGAGCGGCAGCTCGCGGCTGCTCATCAATGAGGAATACGATGTGCTGGAGCTGCTGATGCCCATCAGTGGCAACAAGAAACGACCTACGGGCTCCGCCAAGGACGAGTGGAGCGGCGCCGATGATATTGTCGATCTGCGCGACCTGGCCGATCAGCTGACCGAGTTCCGAGCCCAGGCACTTGGCCCCAATGGGTTAAACACGATGTTTCGTCAGATTCAGAACAGGTTTGCGTAATACCCATGAAAATGCCAAGACAGAAAGTTGATTGTTGTTGGGATCAATACGGGCAAGTGGTGTGAACCACTCGGTTTCCGGCATGAACCAGCTTCCTGCCTTAAGATTTGTTTCCCGGTTTTCTGCTATAATTTAGTCCATTTATTTTCGAGCACGCGTAAAATGGTATATAAATCAATATTCCAAGTTCACTCAAAACAAATATACTCTTTTCCACACCGTGAACAGAGTATCTTAAATAATTTTTAGCATACACATTTCAAATGAGTCAGTCTGTCTGTCAGAAATCATCTGGGGATGTACGGGGGATGTACGTGCGATGTTGGGCGGATGCACTTAATGTACGTGGAATGTTCGATGTACGTGGGATGTACACTGGGATATATGTGCGATCTATGCGTGATGTTAGTGGGATACGTAAGATGTACATATGATTTACGTGGAACGTATATTGGATGTTGGATAAATGTTCTTTGGATGTACGTTACATGTACCTGCTATGTTTGATGTACGTGGAATGTACATTGGATGTGCGATGTGTGTGGGATATATGTATGTGCGATCTATGTGTGATGTTAGTGGGATACGTAAGATGTACAGATGATGTACGTAGAACGTATATTGGATGTTGGATGAATGTTCTTTGGATGTACGTTACATGTACCTGGTATGTTTGATGTACGTTGAATTTACATTGGATGTGCGATGCGTGTGGGATATATGTGCGATCTATGTGTGATGTTAGTGGGAAACGTAAGATGTACAGATGATGTACGTATAACGTATACGGGATCTGCGTGAGGCTTTTGTGGGACACATGTGCAATTTATTGATATTTTTTGTGCAGAACACGGGCCAGCCGACTGCTGCTGCGACGCCTGCAAGGACGCCTCCGCGGTGTGGAGAACAGGGTGCAGCGGCTAAAGACCAAGTTGGAGCTGGACAGCTGCCACAGCAATCCCTGCGAGAACGGTGGCACCTGCTTTAACACCTACAACGGGTATCGTTGTCAGTGCGGCGCTGCCTTTGAGGTAAGGCATGGGGTGTTTTGTGGGGCGGCGTCTAAATGGCAGATGCAGATGCTGATCTCCGTTTTTGGCTTCGTACAGGGCAGCAGATGCGAGCGGGATGTGAACGAGTGTGCGCTGCTGGAGGGCACGGATCTGGGCTGCCAGAATGGGGGCCAGTGCGTGAATCAGTTTGGCTCGTTTTCGTGCATGTGTGCGCCCGGCTGGCACGGGATGCACTGCAGCCAGCGGAAAACGGACTGTGCCGCGGCGAGCACCTGGGAGCTGTGCGGACATGGCAGCTGTGTGCCCAGCAGCGATGCGCTCGGCTATAGATGCATCTGTGAGCCCGGCTGGCGCAGCAATGGACTGACGCCCACCTGCACCGAGGATGTCGACGAGTGCACGGCCGCCGCGCATACGCCCTGCTCCACCAATTGCATCAATTTGCCCGGCAGCTTCACGTGTGCGCCCTGTGCGCCGGGCCTGACCGGCAACGGCGTCAGCTGCCGGGACATTAACGAATGCGAGACCAACAACGGCGGCTGCAGCCTCAGCCCGCGGGTGGAGTGCATCAACAGCTACGGCTCCAGCCACTGCGCCGAGTGCCCCGTCGGCTGGACGGGCGACGGACGCAGCTGCCAGCGCAACAGCAACAGCAACGGGGACTCGCCCAACGGCAGCCCGAGTGCCGTTGGCCTAACCAGCTGCGCACAGCGCGCCTCCCTCTGCCATCCGGCGGCCATCTGCTCGGAGATTTCAAACACGATCATCTGCAGCTGTCCCCACGGGATGGTGGGCAACGGCTACGGCGAGAACGGTTGCCTGCGCGGCACCAACAACAACTGCAACGATCTGCCCTGCCTGGTAAGTATTCCATCTGAACACCTGTTGCCATATCACCTGCATACTGCTCATACTCTGAGTCCGAGGGGGTGTTAGTATTCCGATTAATGAGTTTGAGCCCGAAGTCTTGGAAAACTCTATAGTTTCCATGACATCTATATGTGATATAGTTAATCGATTTGAGCGGGCGGTCGAAAGTCGTATCTTTGTCAGGTTTCATGAATATTGATTTAAGACCTCGACGAAGTTGTTCGCGATTTGTCCACACATGCGGGTGGATTTTCCCGAAAACCCAGTCGGGACAATCATAAATATGGATATATATATACCTTTGAGCTTGGCTCGTTTGCAAACGATTTTTTTGTTTCAAAAACTGCAAGGTTCTAGGTTCCGCCCCCTAAATAATTATAATGGTTGGACATAACATTCCCCTTTGTGGGGAAGGGTCTGGCCCATTTGTGTAAGATCTTCAGTAACTATGATGCTCCTCGAAATGGACGCCAATTCCATTTGGCTAAGTCTCGTCAACAGTCGATCCCAGCTTTGGTCGGCTTTTCGGAACTCCAGCTCAAACAAGCCACGGGTCGTCCATTTTTCCTGATCCGATCTTGGCTTACATAGTCAAACTTTGCTTTTGGGATTAATTACAGGCAGAATGTTGGAATCTTTGAATCTTGGTCTGTCCCCAAATCAATGTGTGAGGGCTACAGGAAGACACCTTTTCCATCAGCTTGTGGTATACAGGGTATTGAGCAGTTGGGCTATGCCGACTGCAATTTTCTCATCTTTGTTGGCCTCATTTTTAACAGAATGGAGGCGTCTGCATGGATGCTGGTCCCACGAACTATACGTGCATTTGCCAGCGCGGCTTCCATGGGCCACGCTGCGACCCGCTGCCCAATCCGTGCACATCGCAGCCTTGCCAGAACGATGGTCGTTGCAGTCCGACGCCGACAGATGGAACCGGCGGCGGCGGCGGCTTCGTTTGCCAGTGCCAGCCGGGCTATCGGGGTCGGCTGTGCAATGTACGCTTCAGCAGCTGCAACGCGATGCTGACCGGGCTGAGCGGACGGCTCCGGTATCCGCCGGCGGGCAACAGCTACGAGCACAATGCGCAATGCGCTTGGGTGATACGGACAAACGAATCGCTGGTGCTGAATGTGACATTCCACAGCTTCCATGTGGAGGACTCGACGGACTGCCGCTTCGATTGGCTGCAGATCAACGACGGCCGCTCCGCGGCGGCCCAGATCATTGGACGCTACTGCGGCAATCACATACCGCATGGCGGCACTATCATCTCCTCCAGCAATCAGCTGTACCTGTGGTTCCGCTCGGACGCCTCGACGGCGCACGCGGGCTTCGATCTTTCCTGGCAATCGATGGCGCCGCAGTGCGGCGGCCTTGTCGAGTTCGAAACGCACGGCACACTGGCCTCGCCGGGCTCGCCGGGCAATTATCCGCGCAATCGCGACTGCCAGTGGCGTTTGGTCGCGCCCAGCAACAAGCGGATCAAGCTCACATTCTTCACCCTGCAGCTGGAACAGCACGAAAGCTGCAACTTTGACTTTGTTTCGGTGAGTATGGGTTTGATTGATTGGCCGATTGACTGGCTTGATTGAGATTGATTGGCTGCTTGACTGGCTTGCAGATCAGTGATGCCATCTCTGGCCGGGAGCTGTATAAGTACTGCAGCCGGGAGCAGCCAGCACCGTTGTTGCTGCCCACACACGAGGCCCTCGTTAGGTTCCACTCGGATGAGACGGGCAGCGATTTGGGCTTCCAGCTGCATTATTCCGTCGAGGAGCGCCTGCCGGGCTGCGGTGGCGTCTACACCAGCAAGGAGGGCTCAATACGTTCGCCCACCTACGACATTGGCTCCGATGCAATTTCGTGTGAGTACGAGATCCGGCTAGCTATGGGCGAGTCCATTAGCCTGGACTTCAGGAAGTTCGAGCTGGCGCTGGATGCCTGCATCGAGCTATATGACGTGCTGGATGCGCCCAATGCACAGGCCGTTTCGTATGTGCTCCAGAGCAAGCACTGCGGCGGACCTGGCGAATCCTTGCCGCCGAGCATCCACTCGCTCTACAATCGGATGCGCATCATCTACACCAGCAGCTCGCCCAGAGCCGCCGCCGTCGATCGCTTCGAGCTGAACTACCACATGGACTGCTCGCAGACCTTCGATGCGCCCAGTGGCATCATTAGCTCGCCGGGCTATCCCAATCTGACGGCGGACAGCGAGCTGCACTGCACGTACAAGATACTCACGGCACCCAATACTGTCATTACGCTCAAGCGCTTGGACTTTCAGCTATCGGACAACATGATGGATGAGGAGGAGATGGAGGAGATGGGTTTGATTGCCAGTGGACCCGAGAACTGCGCGGCTGGCACAAGTGTCAGAATCAACGACGGGCTCAATCGGGCCATACTGGGACCCTTCTGTGGGAGCAGGCTGCCCGCCGAAGAGTATGTCAGCCAGACGAACATGCTGGTCCTGCATCTGAACACCTCGCCGCCCAACAGGGGTCGTGGCTTTAGGTTCGAGTATCGCGCCGTGCCAGTGGCAGGCAGCCAGTGCGGTGGTGTCCACACCAAGGAGGGCCAGAACATACGGTTGCCGGTAGACGCGCAGGGCGTATACCACAACGAAATGACCTGCTACTGGATCATTATGGCGCCGCCCAACAAGGCCATACTCTTGGACTGGCTGAGCTTTGATGTGGAGGGCCGCGGTGACTGCAGCTACGATTACGTTGAGGTCTATGACGGTCTGATTGGTCAGGAAGAGAGCGATTCAGCATCGCCGCTGGCACGCTTCTGCGGCAATCAAGTGCCAGAGGATCTGGTGAGTCATGCACGCCTCCTGACCATCAAGTTCGTGTCGGACTTCAGTGAAACGGCCAATGGCTTTGAGCTGTCGTATCGGTTCGTGGAGCGGAACATGTGCGGCGGTCGCATATATGCCTCGTCCGGCATGCTCAACTCACCAGAGTATCCGCTTAACTATAGCAACGGGCTGGACTGCATCTGGATGATCAGCTCGTCACCGGGCAACCAGATAGAGCTGCAAGTGGAGCTCTTCGAGCTGGCCGCCACGCGCAATTGCAGCGGCGATTGGCTGGAAGTGCGCAACGGTGGCAACAATCAGTCCAGCCTAATCGGACGCTTCTGCGGCACAAGCATACCCCGTCGGATACCCAGCTTTACGCACGAAATCTATCTGCACTTCCACACGGACGACGTCGGTGTCGCGCGCGGCTTTCGTCTGTCGTGGCGCAACTTTGCCAACGGCTGCGGCGGCCGGCTTACTGGGAACGCTGGGGTCATCACTTCGCCCAACTATCCCAATTCGTATCCGAACAATGCCCACTGCGAGTGGCAGCTGCGCGTGCATCCCGGCTCCGGTTTGCGAATTGTCATCGAGGATCTAGAAGTGGAAGAGCTTAACGACTGCAACTACGACTATCTGCGCATCTACAATGGACCCAGCAGCAGTCGTCTGTCTGATGGCGCATTCCAAGAGCTGTGCGGCATGCCGGATGAGAAGGGTCGCGTGCTGCACATCGACAGCAACGAGGCGGTTGTCGTCTTCCAGTCCGACATTAACAATGCCGAGCGTGGCTTTCGGTTGTCGTACAGCGCCGACTGCCAGCGCACACTGAACAGCAACCAGGGCATCATCGAGAGCCTCAACTATGGTGCAGCCAACTTTGAGGGCGCCATCAATTGCAGCTGGCAGCTGCGGCCGCCGCGCGGCAATCAGATCCGGCTGGAGATCTCGCATTTTGATCACCGCGCCAATCGCCTGCCCACAGACGCCGACGGTGGCCTCTACCTGATCGATGGTGGCAGCGTGGTGCCCATCCTCGGCCTGGGCATGCACAATGCCAGCGGCGACATTCTGACCATTGTTCACAACACGAGTAGCATCAACTTTCGGCTGGAGTATCGCGTCGACGGCTGCTTCCAGGAGCTGCGCTCCGAAACCGGCTCCTTCCGCTCTCTGAAGCATCCGCTCATGTATCCCAACGACGTCGAGTGCTATTGGCTAATGCACGCACCGCTCGGCCAGGTCATCGAGCTGACCGTCCTGGACATTGACATTGAGGAGAGCGTCAATTGCACCAAGGACGCCCTTGTGGTCAGCACTCGCACATCGTCTCATATTTGCCCACAGCGACTAACCAGCTTGCCTTGCCCCTCCTCCACAGATTTCGAATAGCTTCCGTGAGGTCGATGTCCATGAACGGCACTGCGGCCATAATCCCAAGCTGATCTACACTAGCGCCGGCCACAAACTGCACGTGCGTTTCATATCCGACAGCTCGCACAATGGACGTGGCTTCGAGGCCACATATCGCATGATTAAGAGCTGTAAGTTGAAAATCCTACTCTGACTGATTGACTACCGATCAAGGCACAGCCAAAGCTGAAATTCGTACAGTACGAGTCATTAACCTGCCTTGTTCAGTTGTCTGCACGTCGAATTGGTAGGCGGGAAGGTTGCCAGTTCAAATCCAGCAGTATAAATTTCGGGACCCGATCAGCTCGAATAAATGTTCATTAGCTGATTGATCGGACCGACTGACTGATAGGTTGACTGAGATTTTGTTGCCGGGTGGGATTCATTCAAGCTATCAATATTCTGGCTCCTTTTGCAGCTTGTGGTGGCAAGCTGACGTCTAGAAACGGCGTCATTCAATCACCCGGCTATCCGAAACATTATCCTCGGAACAGCGAATGCGAGTGGCTGGTGGAAGTGTCTCCGCACCACACGATCGTCTTTGACTTCCAGGATCTGGACATTGAGGACGGCTATGGCTGCGGATGGGACTATGTGGCAGCTTACGATATGAGCGGCAGCGATGGAGTCAGCGACAGTGACGCGGACAGCGATACCCTGGACGACAGCGAGGGTCGCCAGATATTCAAGGTGTGCACCAGGAGCTTTCAGAGTGCTTCCAACGAGCGCACCGAATCCGCCACAAATCGCGCCATTGTGCGCTTCGTTACGGACGATTCGGTGGAGAGCCGCGGCTTTCAGCTGCACTATCACGAGTCCTGCGGCCAAACCCTGTTCATTGATGAGACAGACTTCCAGTACCTGAACCTGGTGCACCAGGCGGCACGCAACGAGACCTGTGTATGGGTGCTGCAGGCCAGCGATCCCAGCAAGCACATCATCTTTACGCCGACGCACATACAGCTACGCGACGAGCTCTCGAACAGCTATCCGCGGGAGAGCGACTGCATGACGCACGGCGTCAAGATCTATGAGGGCGTCACGGCGAGCGGCACGCCGCGTCAACAGTTCTGTCGCTCCCATCCGCCGGCGGTGATCTCGCGCGGCCAGGCGCTGACGATCAGTGTGCCGCTTGCGCTGATCGCCGAGTTTGAGGGCCACTACATGACCATGGATACGCTGTGCGGCAGCGGATATAACGCTCTATCGGGCCGCTTCACCTCGCCCTACTATCCGGATAGCTATCCGGTGAACATCGAGTGCGAATGGGTGCTGCAGGCAAGCGCCGGCAACTCGCTGTCGCTCACCATTGAATCCCTTGACCTGGAGCAGTCCGATGGCTGCAACAATGACTATCTGGAACTGCGCGAAGAGTCCGCACGCGGCACCCTGCTCGGCGTCTACTGTGGCAATCAGCTGCCGGCGGCCATCAGCTCCAAGGGCAGCATCTGGATCAAGTTCAAGAGCAATGACGATGTGGTCGGCGAGGGCTTTATGGCCAGCTATAACTATGGTGAGTAGC